>NW_022984951.1:2724699-2981944 GCF_010015565.1 Dissoconium aciculare CBS 342.82
TAGATCGTATAATATCAAGCGTAGGCGACAGCCCTTCGGCATCCTGCTTCAGTATGCTATTAAGAAGGATCTCCTCCTCGATTGGAGTGAGATTGCTATTCTGTGGCATATAGTCCTCTCGAGCAGGACTTCCTTTCAATCTCCGAAGCAGCGTTGATTTTGAGACACCGTAGGTTTTTGCAGCAGCATTTACAGATCCTATGTCACCTGATCTGAAAGCTGATATTGCAAGCAGTACACTCCCTTCGTTTGAGCTCTTTTGGACGCGTTTTGATGGTGCCATCGCGTGTTGAAGTTGTTGTTGTTATGGACACGTAATTCGTGGACCACGCCGTGGGGTGGACCGCGCTCTGGTGTTTGACGTTAGTAGGTTCCAAGGTTGGTAATGGGGAACCTCCGGCTACGATGTACTCTTCAGGGCCATGAAATCAATCACGCCGGGCGGATATTCCGTCGGAGCATTCACGAGGCGCGCCCCCAACGCGGACCTGGCACCAACCAATGGATCAAATTTCCACGGTTTCTATCTCTACGACAACATTGGCAATGCCGTATTTAATAAGAGGCATGGTGCTCATGCAGCACAAGATCTCCACTGTCAAGATATGATCCACCGGCAGAGGCCATCAACCACCTTCATATGAGTAGTGCGATGATACATGTACGGAAGAAATGCATGTGCTGTTACCCCCCAGGGCTGGAAACGACGGTCCCCTTTTTAACGAGGGACGCATGATGACGCCGGGTCATAGCTCCACGGATTTGTATCGTCCATCGGAAATATTGTCGCATACATCTTGGCTGTTCCCACCGCTGAGATCTTCGCTCAGATGAAACGAGTGTGGTGCACCCGTCGTTGAAACTACCAATACAGCGACGTTGTCAGAGCTTGAGCTTCCCCAGAAGAGCGAGCGGGAACCCCCAAACCAGCAGAGCCGCAAATCGTCACCACCACGTCTTTGTTTGATATCGCGTACGAGAGGAGCCAAAGATTTTTATTGTGCCTGTTACACACAATTTTAATCCCCGTGCCCGTGGGATAGCTACTACTTACTGCCTTTATTATTGTTGGAATTCGCAGACCGGATTCTTCATTCTCTACCTTCATCTACTTCTCCGCCCATCACTGCTGTGGTCTAGCACGCTGCCATTTCATTTCCTTCTTTGCTCCTCTCGCTGGTCCGTATCTTGACCGCTTACATCGTTTGACAACTTTATTTCCTTTCTTGCGTTTGCGCCCATAGATATCCTCACAAAACTCTCCAGTAGGAGTTTATCAACACAATGGCCTTCCGATGGTGTGTCTTCTTTGTCAACATGAGACCTGAAGCTCGCCGAGTTTTCATGGTCCAGCCGCGAAATGCTAATCAATGCTCCTTCCTAGGTACCAAGCGAAGCTCAAGTCGAGCCCGCTGCTCACGCAGTCCGTTACCACTGCCGTCCTCTTCGCGACTGGTGACACCATGGCCCAGCAGGGTGTTGAGCGCCGTGGCTTCGCCAACCAGGACTGGGCACGAACTGGGCGGATGGCTTTCTACGGCGGTTGCATCTTCGGACCGGCCGCAACGACCTGGTTCGGTTTCCTCCAGCGTAAGGTTGTCATTCCTGGCCGGCCGAACCTCGAGATCGTCGCTCGCGTCGCTCTCGACCAGACTGTTTTCGCCTCCACCAATTTATTCGTCTTCCTGAGCACTATGGCCGTCCTTGAAGGCACAGACCCCAGGGAGAAGTTGAAGAGCACGTATGCAACGGCGCTGCAGAAGAACTGGATGGTATGGCCTGCGGTACAATTCACCAACTTCAAATTCGTGCCTTTGGACCAACGTGTGCTTGTGGTCAACGTCATTTCACTCGGTGAGTTGGACATATATGAGACGGGCAAGATTGTCTTGGAAGCATACTCTGGGACACTTGCAGTTTCCGCGCTCTAAGCTTTTGACTGTAGGAGGACACTTTTGCTAAACCATTGTTAGGCTGGAATTGCTACTTGAGCTACCTCAACACCCAAAGCGGCGTCGCGACTGCAGTGACGGAGAAGAACCCAACTTTCCCGCCTGATGCGTGAGCAAATTTCCGATAGCTGCCTGGCCTCGTTTACTTGTTCATGTTGCAGCTACCGATCTGGCGCTTAACCATGTGTGTACGGCGCGGCGCGGTCTACATCTCAAATCTTGAACATACAGTAAGAGTGGTGGTCGCACAGAGATGTCTTGCATGTATTTGGGATCTCTATCGGGTTGGAAGAAAGCTGGAATATGACGATTCTTCGCAGGATTCTTCATGTCACTTGTACCTCTCGAGGCACCTGCTGTCAGGGATGGCACCATTCTCTACCTTTTCATACGGCGTGACATGGGCTTTTCGGGATAGATTCTGTTTCGTTTCTAGCGAGATCAAATCACCAGACAATTCACGCCGCAATGTCCACGTCGAATCTATATAACAGCGCTAGAATGTGGAGGAACAGAAGTAAATGGAGCGACTGGCTGTCGCGCTCCTCCTGCAGTACATCTGATTTGAAGCACGTCACTCTGATACAGCAGTGGAGGGTGCTTGGCCTCGAGATTTCTCTTCCTCGGCCACCGTCTTCGTGCGTAACTGCAATGCATGTACGCCACCTTCGGCCGCCATTTCGTCCTTGAGGAGCCCATACACTAGTCTATGCCGTGCAGGCTGTGGTTTAGATGCGAAAGCATCTGATGTGATTTCTAATCTGTGAGACCAAGCATGCATCCGGTCAGCGGATCATTTGAAGTAGTCCATCAGTGTAACCGCCAGACGATGATAGGTTTGATGATCGATCCTGCAAAGGCACTGCCAGTCATTCGACCTACCGGAAATGCGTTTCTCCAGATGTGCTGCCGGCCATAGCCTTGTGATGCGAATGGAGGTGCGAATCATTGTAAATGTTCAAGACGGTGGGTTGTAATGCCTCGGTGATCTTCAATTTGATATCAACATGTGTCTGTCAAATCATCCTCATGTTCAAACAGACCTTGCGCCGGATCGAATCTTCCATGGGCGTTTGCGAGCTCGAATTGCTGGTGGTCGTCATCGTGGCGAGAAGTCTTGAAGGTCGCTTTCGGAGCAAAGCGATCCGCAGTGAATATGATCGAGCGAGCATTTAGTTTCGACTGACAGTATTGGTTGGACAGAATCGATAAGTAAGAGAAGACAAGTGACAAAAGGCGATGATGAATATCGCAAGTCCCTGTCAATGCAAGCCCTAAGCTTTCGATACAAATTCCCCAGTAAGATAAGGCCATCGTCACAGTTCTGGACTTCAGGGCTGTTCGCACATCGGAGCTTAGCCCGGTTTGCCCCTGCCTTCAAAAGCGTCATTGCTGACTCAATGCTCAATCTTCGGTCAAGTTTCCAGCGGAGGTTTGCGCTCTAAAGGCGGCTCCGCGACGACAACGTACCGATACATCTCGATTGCAGGCTCAACTCATGGAAGCATGGCACCAATACGGCGCTATCTCAGGATAACGAAATATTCGGTCCTCGAGGTGCGCATCTACCTTTCGAAACCTTCCGACATCGCGTGGCTCCTCTCTTCACGCGATCCGGTACTTCCTCGCATCATCCAAGAAGTCCGGCCAAAGGTGCTGCCCAAGCTGCGCGAGGAAAACGAGAACGCCAAAAAGAAAGGGAGCAAGAAGAAGAAAAGAGGCATCAAGGATGTAGCTAGTCAGGGTACGTAGAAGAAGTGACAAGGCAATTCGTTGGAATGGTATGAACAAAATGCTGACATATTCTGCCCGTTAAGATGACTTTGAAGTGTCCATTTTCCTCAAGGAGACTTCCACGCGCCACTCCTTGCTCACCAAGCAAAAGATTGCAGGCGATAAACCACGGTTGAAATCTACTGGAAACAAGCTCACCAGCTGGATGAACACTAAAGACGATCCGATCACTATAGAGGCCGATGCGCCGGCACATAGGATCTTGCAAGAGGAGGACAATGAAGAAGATCTTGTCGAGCTTGCGAGCATTCCTCCACCCGTGACGGGCAACAAGCGAAAGACCCCAGACCCAGAGGAGGATGATGCGCTGTTCGTGAGCTCCAGCGACGAGGAGACTTTTGCGACACAGAGGGCGGCACCGAGGAAGCGTAGAAGAGTTGATGATGCTCAGGCGACTGATGACGAGGGACCTGAGGCAGGTGGCGACGACGACAAGAAGAAGCTCGCATTAAACACTTCATATGATGGCTTCAGCATCTACGGGCGAATACTCTGCTTGATTGTCACACGCAAGGGACAAAAGAAGGATTCGGGCGCAAAGGGCTCTGTGGCAGACACATCGGCTCTTGGTGGCAGCCAAATGATGGAACAATGGGTCAGTACACAAGCCGCACAGGAGAACGCTCTTCTCGAGGATGATGAAGGCTGAGCGGTCCATGACTCGAAAATATACACGTCATTCATGGTGCATACGACTCGGCGCCCAAAGAACAAGCTGGCGATTTTCTTACATGACCTGCTTTGACGGAGCCTGTGGGTCGAGAAGCGGGAGACCTTCGCCTTCGGCTTCCGCGCTCCTGCCACAACCACAGAGCTGCTACCGACAGCTAAAAGTCATAGCCTCAGATCAACACTGCGGCCAAGAGGCCACGATGATCGGTCGTTGGGAGCCGCGCCAGGACAGCGATCACGCTACTCACTTGACGACAGATCACATTTCCCATACTATGTATTGAGGAAGACAACACTGTGGGCAAAGCCACGCTGGAAGCAGTGGCCGTGGTTTTGGAACTATCGAGCTCACCAGTCATATTCTCGATGAGCTACGATCGACTGCAAACAGGGAATAAGACAAGAACACATTCTCAACCCCTGCTTCAACTACAATCTACGACAAGTATCTTCCGGTCAGCAGCCGCGTACGAGAAGGGAGCACACCATCAGGTTTCCTCAAACCTCACGCAAAGCCGCAGCACACACGAATGATTATTACGATACGCATTGTTCCCAATGCATTCCAAGCGTTACGACAGCCACAAACGGCATGCACGTCATTGGACGGTGAGGTGACATCGCTGCTGTCACCGCGACCACGATACATTGAAAGTGTGAGCTTCGCGGAGGATTCGTAAGAATTTTGAACATGCAATTCCAAGAAAAGAACCTTGTTTTTTCATCTACTTTTCCTACCTGTGGGGGCTGAGTCTGAAGGATGGCAACACGTGAAGCCAGCGTCCAGCTAGAGAGACGTGCGTGCGTCCTGTATAAGGCGCATGGAACCGCATTGCAAGAGGACTATCCATGCACTATTTGTGGTCATTCATTCTAAAGGTCGTAGGATTGATGCAGACGTGACGCCATGCATGTGCAGATGCGAAGAATATGAGTCAGACATGGGTGGAGACTGATGATGTGTGGCGGTGATCATGCAGAATGGTGAGATATGTGGGTAATGGTACCTCGCCTAGAAGTCTCTACAGGCATCTCAATCGTCCACTGTTCGCATCCGGGTTCTATTGACGAACATCTATCGAGTCGCTCGCTCGAGGCAGACATGGGTGGAACATGTAGTGCAATGTGGCATAGAGTTTGAGCGATCTTGGAATCCTGCAAGTCAATCACGTCGTCGATGATGGACTAAGCAGCTCGATCAATGCAATACGGGAACGAGTGCGACACCAGATGCTCTGATCCAGCGTGGCAGGCGTGGGAACATTGGCATAACCCTGAGAGTAGGAACTGTGACTGCCCAGGTGGTCCTGGTACGTTCATTTCGACCAAATTCTCTCGTGCCGTACTGCCTGCTGGCCTATGTAGACATCCCAAACAACATGGCGTCAGAGGGTGCTGAGTTTCTTGATGGAGGCAGCAAACTGCAAAATAGGGCGGGACGAAGAATTTCGGCGGGATGTCATAATCGTTCGTCATGGACTTGCCGTTTGCCAGCGGGAGGCCATGGCAGGCGTTGTCAAACCTTGGAAGCAGGCTGAAGGTGGCTGCCCGTGTGTCGGACGGGAAAATCGGAGTCGCCGAGTCGTCAGATGTAGCCAAGATTGTATGTGGAAAAAGATGTCATCGACATCCCGGCATCGTCGGAACCAGGATGCTGAACAGGCGTGCCAGGATTGCCATCATCGAACGATGTTCTTCATCACGGCGTGAACTGTGGATGACATAATGACATCGTCAAGACACGGATGCCATGGCAGAACACCGGCGTGATTGATCCTTCGATGAACACGCCATCGATGAACATGTATCTTCGATTGATTGCCTATGTGAACTCGGGGGAGATCCGGGAAGGTTCACTTGTCGTATCGTCTCAGCTAATTAAAGGTCTACAGCTCCACCAAGAACACCGCCTCTGGGGCTGCATACGAGATAGATTATTCATATACTTAAGCGAAGTTGTCTCATTACGTCCCACCACCTTGACTGACAAGGCGTAGCCGGTGAGAGGATTCAGCAAGGAGGACATGGTGTGCAGCGTTCTCGTGCATGGAACGCAAATCTGCAGCAGAACCTCAGTGTAGCGGTCGTTATCGAACTCATGGCGTATCTATCGCGACGACTTCCCAGGTACGAACTGCAATTGCCTACTGCTAGGAGTGTGTATAGTTACATGGACAGAAGAGGATCGACTCCTCAAGTGTTACTGTACAGTATACTAACAGGCAGCCGAACCTGTCACGCCTGTTGGACATCTTTGCAAAGCATCCGGCCCAATGCACAGACGACTGTGGCTGATGACCCACTGCGTCGGAAGCGACGACTCTCTAAATTGCATGCTCCCTTTCGACTGCCAATGCCTGACATTGAGGGAACGCTTCAAATCATCGTCACCAACATACCGTAATTTCTGGAGCAACGCCGGCTCACATTGCAGTGCTGACGACAGCTGCCAAGCATCACAAGCATATTTCATCAACAACGCCGACGACCTCGGAAACGTTTTCGGGATCCCGTCTGATGATAGGCCGTGGGGAGGAGTTTACCAAAATGACCACCTGACCATCTCGAGAGGGCTTGCCTGATGCAAAACGGGCGTTAAGGCGAGTTAGATGACGTCGCTTGCCAGGGTCCCCACCAAATGATCGCTGATCGGGCACCGTCCAGTCCACGCAATCCGTTGCGCACGGAAGGGGGCAGGGCGCGCGTCGAGCGAACGAGGCACAAAGGTCCAGTTCCAATGCTGTGAGGCAACGAGAGGCAACACCCCTGGCGATCTCTATGCAGGAACAGGACCGCTGAATCTCACGCAACCCCCAAAAACGGAGGCGTTTCACGCTTTGCTTTGCCTTGCATTGCACATGCATCTCAATTCTCCGTCGGAGACAGCGCCACCACGATGGGCAGCATGATTTGCACAATACAGGACCAGGGAAGCAAAGATCGCGAGCGGATCGGGGGACGATGCAAGGGTAAATTTGCTTCGTCGCTGCATCGACATTTGAAATGGCGCAAAAAGGAGGAGTAACGACAGCACCCGTTGCAACGGGACAGTGCGACGTTTTTTCCCCTCTTCTTTTCACACTGCTTTTCCATTCTGACCCGGCCACGTGGGCGACGTTTGTGAAATGCGAATTTCTGTTCCTCGTATTCGCAGCGTCGGGCTGCTGCTACAACTCAAATTAAGAGTCCGTATGCGCATGCCACGCCATTAGCTGCGTGATGCACCTCGACATGGACCAGCTTCAATATGCTTTTTCACAACCTCATAGAAGCTGCAAGGCGTCCAGAGTCCGACATCGTGTGGCATGCATATGATGAGAGCGGCATTGGACTCGCATGAAATGTAACACCCAAACTCCGAGATGCGCCTGGCAGGAACGACCGCGTGACCGACGCCCTCGCTCAAAGCTAGCCGCATGGGCTGATGAGATGATGCTTTCCTCCGAGTTGTTGGTTGTCATCATCCGACAAAAGCACAAATTTTCTTGTCACAGCACATACATACTAGGTGCATGAAAAGCTGACAGCAAGGACATCCCCGAGAGATGCCGTAGAGTATCCCGTGAAGAGTAGTGAGTCTCTGATCGGCTGAGGTTTGCATGGGTCAATGTATCATGGATGCGCTACGATGGGCTTTGGGTTTTTCTTTGACGTGGCATGATTGCATAACAAGGCGCCGTTATCGACATCCTTGTCAGTCTAGATGATCTGATCGTCGTCCCCCAAACAAATAATCCTCGTCTTTCGCAGTGCTCCCTTTTGACATCGTCGGATACCTACTCGAGGGAGGCGCGATGCCCTATTTGGATAACGATACGTATGTCCTCTCTGAAGGAATCAACGACATTTCATCATCATCCCATGTCAAGACTCTGGGGACAATTTCCACCGAAGATCTTCTGCCCTGTTCAGTAAAATTCCACCAGATGCTGCACTTGCAACAATTGTTTCCATCATTTTCGATTGCCCGCCTACCTGGGTGGGTATGTGTAATATACAAGCAAGATTACCAAATCTAGATCCGGAGAGCCGAAGGGATATGATACCCGTACGGTGAAATTTCGACGATGAGATTTAATTCCCCACGGATTCCACCGTTGAGCTAGCGGAGACTTTGACGCTTTTCCGGGATTCTCATCCTGATGACATGGAAGCTTCGAATGAGTCACGACACATTAAAAGCTGGCTGGAGGCAGGGGTGCAGTAGTCTATGTATGCCTGAGCAGCGAGAGGACGGTCGAAAGCCAGACAGACGGTCGACACAGAAATGTCTTCGTCCGGGCACCGGTGTCCGGGCTTGAAGATCTTTCGACATCTGAAACGCCCAGCTTGCGTTGATTTGCATAGAGTTCAGAAACCGCCACCACCGTCGCTGGCTCCGAAGCTTTCCACACCACGCTAGAAAAACCATCATCCGCGCGCCCCTGTGCGTCTGCGTCCGTTCTGGATTTACGAGGTGATGATTCACCGACGCTGAGCAATTTTGAAATATGCACTCATGATGTGATCTCTAGTGTTGCGCGGATGCCAACACTCCCCGGCAGACTATGACGGTGTACGGATTCGGCAAGTGGAATTATTGGAAAATTTGTTCCATGTGTGGCAGACATACAACTGGGCAGATTACAGCAACAATCTTGGAAGCCTCGGAATGGTACGGTTGGTGCGCATTCGGACTTGCCGCAGCGGCGGCGTCGTTGCGCCTCAAAGGTAAATGATCCCGCTTACAGTCTGACAGGCAGGCACAGCCTTGTCGTCATCGTCATGTGCATTGCCTCTGAATCCCAATTGGCCCCGGTGCCGAGATAATTATAATCCGTCCAACACGAAAGCCGATAAGGAAGCCGAATGTCGCCGGGCTTGAGCAGTGCTTGTGATGCTCAGCTGCTGACACGGTGCCCATAATTGGGTGGCATCGCGCACCATTCGTATAGTACCTAGGTAGGGAATAGTCTTGATACTCGGCATGATCACGATGATGACTTTGGGTCTGACACTCTGGGCAGAAGAAATTGGCTGAAACGGATGGTAATGGGGTGGCAGCCATCATCGCCGTCATGTCATCGTTGCGTCGTCATCGCCCAGTCAGAGTCCTACCGAAAAGCCTCTTCTTCGGATGGACTGCGAAGAAGAAGCCAGATGAAGCAACCGTCACAAAGCCAGCCCAATTTGGTGCACCGCAATGGACTGTATGTTGTAGGGCGATCGACATGCCCGCCGTGATCAGAGCTGTCAGCCGTTCGTCCCGCGAGCCAAATTTCAGGCTCTCGTCCTCGCCTTATGCCCCATCTACGTATGGTTTCAGCTGGTACCGACCGACCGCTCCGGTTGATGGCGCCCGTCGTCGGATGTGCCTCCTATCGTTTTCGCTCGCTTTCTTCCACTCTCAGACTCTGTGCCTGAGGGTAGTCCAAAAGGGATGCATATTGGGGCGCTCCGTGTGCGGCGCCGCCGTCTTTCGTACCAATCCCCACGTAATGTGTGTGTGTCCCGGTACAATCGAGTACTGCACTGCACATTGATGAACACATTCACCGAGTTGGCCGTGGTCTGACCCGGGCGGGTGGACCGGCTAACGGATGGGCGTTTGGGACAGGAGCATTGATGATGAGACTGTAATCTACCGCCATGGATTGTACCGACACACCTACAGTTTATCCAACGCAATCCTGATTACAGTACGCTCATTGTGACGATGATACCTGCAAAAAGAAATCAAATACGATCGTCGGTCGAGTGCGGGTGGGTGGTGGGCTGGTACCATCCATCGCCGGACCGCTGGGGGAAAAACCCTCCCTCTCCCTTCTCATCGTTCACGCCTTCATATGTATTCGCCTTGTTATTTCCCCCAAATGTGGCCCTTTCTCTGACTCTGCCCTGCCCTGCCCTGCGCCCCCCCTTCTTTCCTTCTCTCCCTGTTCTGTTCCATCCTGGGAAGGTTCGGTTCTCCTTGGCTTATCTCACTCACCGCCGCTTTCCCCTTCCTTCGTCCCAAGGCTGTCACACAAAAGGATCTGCCCGGAATATGGCCTGGTGCAACGTCTAGCCCTGCATCCCGGGAAATGACTGGTGGTGGAGGGTATGGCGTAGTTGATGCGTCTGACATTTGATTTTTGTGTGTCGCTCCATACCCGGCCGGGCGTGTACAGCACGGTACTTTATGCGCACGGCTGTAATCATACTTCACACACCCCCGTCCGTCACCCACATGTCTGCCTGCTTGTCTGCTTGCCTGCCTAAACGTGATTTCTTATATCTATCGTCTTTCTTCCTCGATTTGTTCTATTGTGTCGCTTATTTCACTCCGCCTTCAACGACAAACTCAACGTCTACCACGCACATAACCTCCAACCAAGATAGATCCTGCCGATACTACATCGACAATCCTCGATCATCACCGTGTCAACCAACCAACACGACTCGCACCAGCCCATCATCACCGAAACTTGCGACTGACGCAAAGTCATACTCTCTCTCACATTTCTCAAGTCAAACACACAATGTCTGCCACCACTCTGCCTCCGTGCCCTGGCCCAGCGCCAACTCGCCCTCTACCACCAATTCCAGGCCAATGAACGATACGCTTTCGAGCTACAGTCGTCGGTTCCTCGCATCGCTCACGGAACGAGGCCCAGGACCACCTTGAAATCTTGGCTAGAGGACAGTCTTGTCGAGAAAGGTCTCAATCATGACTGTCATGGCGATTGAATCTCTTCCGACGATGGACCATCCTCCACTCCGAAGTGGCTTCCACACGACATTCCCACTCGTCCGTCAGCTCAGAATGCTGGCCGCACATCCCAACACCCATCACAATTCAAACTCATCGCCTCCGCACATGTTCCTCTGGGCACAACATCTATGGATTCTACAATTTTGCGTGCCAGTCCACGACACAAGCACGTTCTCTCCATAGATTCGGCACGACTCGAGAATATGTGACACGGCCGGCAGACTCCATCCAATTTCTCTATGCCGGCTTGTCTATCCGCCACCCTTTTAACGATCACGCACCCATTCACTTTGGCCCACGGCTCTTACAATTCTTCGGGCGGCATCAATGTCGACCTTCTGTTCTCTCATAAGGGATCAGTTTTGATACACCTCTTTTTTTCTTCTAGCGCTTTGCCTCAATTGGCTTTCGTGATCCTTTCGGGGATGCACGTCGTTCGACACTTTTTTCTTCTTTCTGCCCTACCATGGGGCAGTGACTGAACTTCCACGGGAGCAGTCTTTTTGATGTGTGATTGGCAGAATATACCCCGGACGTCATGGCAGCAGCGAGTTGATTTACCGCGCGCATGGTTCGACCTTGTTTTTGGTGTTTGTTGTTGAAGGCGGATTTTGTTAGCTTTTTACTTTCTCAACATTCTCTCCTCTCGCTCGGGAGCAGCGTGGACAATAGCTGGCTGTTGTTCTGCTCGGTCTTTGTCGAGCAGGTGGACGAAATACACACAATTGCGCGATACGCGCTTTTCTCTACCTCGATCACATTTCCTACCGTCTTCAGCGTGAAAGCTGTGCGTGCCTCCGTCGATAGCATCAATTCAGAGTCCGAAAGCTGCACGTGCATGTACACGGCGAATACGGCCAGATCGCCCTGTTCTGCTCCCTTCGCGGGTGTTGTCCGTGCAGGGCTCAAGGATAGCCCTGCTTGCAGGTACTGTATCAGTGCAGGACTGATCGCAGGCATGTACCTGTCGTTTACACGGCTAGAAAGCGTCACATGCATTGGAGATATCTCGTATTGCTTCGTTCGTCTGCGCGGGCAACCCATGCAGGTGAGAGTGGCCTCGCGGAACGTCCATACAACGCGCGACGAGGAGCTGCAAGCGGCAATCGAAAGATGTGGAATGGGGACTTGTTACACAATTGTATCTCTCAAGTACAGTCGGGAGTACTCTCTCACGTCGCTTTCTCTCGCCAACCATCCACCCTTCGCGGGGGTGGTATACAAGTACATGAGGCGAAGGCACTGCAGCGAACACAGCCTTGCGCCCGCCAAGCGGAATTCCCAGATATCAACCACGATCCTTCCCACCGAAGCATGTCGCCAGCTCTATAGGACGCTATCGTGATTGCAGTCGCAGCCCGCGCTCTCAGGTGACTTTACCAAACCCCACAACAAGCCATCGACTCTACATGGACGAGTCCGCCACTGCGTACATGTGCGGCCTCTCCAGTGCACACAATGTCGCCCGAGCATGGTGTAATCAAGCACGACCTGTCCGCTCATATGTCAGGAGCTGTGTATAACTGACGGTGCATCGTGCTACATGTCAAGCCATGTTATCGTAATATTGACACCTGCGGTGCAACATTGCCATCGCCGTTTGCAGCGTATCATGAGGCCAAGCCCTTCCAGCCGCTCTTCTCTACGCATCATCAACTTTCCGGAGGTCGGTTGTACAGTGTACAGTATCACAACCTTCGCATACGGTACAGAGCGGCAGTATCGTCCATCAATTGCCGAGATTTCGCCACCGGGACGCGAAAGATACTGCTTGAAGAAGTCTGACCACCATCTCGTTCGTCATCCTTGCGTTTTCAGCTTCTAACACGAATCCTCTTATCTCAACACAGCGTTCACGAAGTTCATTCACCAGCGATAAGGCATCTGAAGCATACACGTAGAGGAGATTGATTGGGTGCGATGTGGGGCCTTGTCCGTCAGAGTGTCACAATGTCAAAAAATTGACACGGGTTCGCATTGTCAATTGTATACCGTAGAACAGCTGGTGAGCACAGAGATGACATTTCCCTCGTCATTCACCACCGGAGTTCGTGGCATTGTGTCCCGCCAACATTCATGACAGTCCACAATTCTTTCCGTCTAATGACCATCCAAGCATTGGTTGACGCGTGTCATGTTGTGCAGTCGAACGCAGCGAAATTACCTGCATTCCTTTCTTTTGCATTTCTTATCGCTCACCCCGTTTGCACATACATGATAAGCAATACGGACCCTGGATTCCACCGCACTCTGGGCTCTGTGGCTTCATCAATGTTCCGTCCTTGTCCTCATGAGACAACCGTATCACATTCATTTTGACAAATCATGCATCATCCCATCGGCGGGAGGAACTGAATAAGTACGACAGGGAAACACGAAGTCTACCTCCACGCCATGACGACGAACCATCGTTTCACAAGCCGCGGCGATAAAATGCAAACTGCAGTACCTCTCCGTCGATCATACAGTAGCAAAAGCGTCGTCCGCGGAAAGTTAAGCCTGCCTAAGTCACCGGGTACCTGCATACAATCTTTCACCCATGACGACGGGTCCGCGCCGTTCGAGTGTTTCCAGACTTGTAGATCAAATAGGTCCTTGCGAAGTGGAGCCATCTGCATATCATCATGTGGTAGTGGAGGCCCTTTTTCCCCTCGAAACGTTAGATCAGCAGTCATCGTGAGACGTAAGCGTCTTGCCAATCTCTTCCCGCCCATTCCACCTTATTGTCGGTGCTGTGTCCAAAGGAATGGTAATGTCCCGTCCCTGAACGATGATGAGACATAGGTGGGAGAGGGGGATCAGCGCACCACCCCGGCAAATTTCTTCAGGGTCCAGATTTTTTTTCATCTGCGCCCCCTTCTTTGGGAACAGGAATGGATCTCGGACAGGAAACAGTTTGGAAAATTTCCCGGCCCGGGAAACACAAGTTCCGTTTTGGGGGGGTTTGTTGGTGGGATTGATGAGGCGTTTCATAGTAGTCTTGTCGTTTTCGGATCGCACCTCTTTTCGGGGGAACTTGCAGTTCGTTGTTTCATTGCCTGATTCGGCGAATGCGTTTCCGATACGAACTCCTCCTCCTCCCCTCTCTAGCCCCCCAAAGCCACCGCGCCGATCCACAGATGCAGGATGGAGGAGAAGGCTCATCATTCCTTGTCGTGTTCTTTTATTGTACAGTATGCGCTTGTATGCATCTGCGTGACATGATGCAGAAGGAACAATGGTCTACAGTACGTTCAATGCAGTCCGCGAGATTCTTCTTTGAACTCACGTGCTGACTGACATCTTTACGCCGGGACGGTCTTTTCAGTCACTCCCTTTCGTCACTCCACACCTCATCATCACACACACTCTTGGATCGAGGTCCGCTTGCGAGGCAGCATGCATGCAATCCACCGAAATTTATTCTCTCGCTCTCGCAAGCCTACACCGTGCACGCTTGCTCACCGAGACTGTCGATAGATTATCGTATGGTTTCTGTCTCGAGCTTCTGGGGCGTCGGCAGCTGTGTTCTGCCCCAGCGATGGCGACATTCCCTCGTCGTTGTACTTCATACACACCTGATGACTCGTCTCGCCGCGGTGACGGATGAGTCTGGAGAATGACAACGTGAGCCGCATAAGCAACAATTCGTAAGACGATACAGCAGATCAGCGGATCACTGCCGCGATCGAGGACGCTGGGGGCTTGTGCTCTCATGTAGATTTCATGTCGCGGTCTATTCCATTTCATCGCTACTTCAAACATTCAAGACTAAGATGCCGCCGCGGCTGCCCCACCGGCTGCACCGCCCGCCGCAGCTGCTGCTGTAGGGAACGGCTTCTCATCTGCTTCCTCCTCGTCCTTGCCGTGATGCCTTCTCTTCTTCTTGTCGTCCTTCTTCTCCCGCTTAGCGGTAGCTTCGGCCATGAGCTGCTCAAAGGCCATGTATTCGCCTTCCTCGTCAGGGTCACGTTGAGCCTAGGGGTGAATATGTTAGTACATGCGTGATCACAGGATGGGACGGGTAGATCAGGACTCACCTTGGCAAACATTTCGCCGATGATGACGAGAGCGTGGGCCCGCTCCAATCGCTTCTCCACCTTGACCTTCTTGTCGTAAAGGACGTTGTCGCACACGTCGCGCAGCACGCCACCGATCTCAAACCGGCTGCCTCGCCACGCCGCGGCCAGGATCTTGCCCGTCACTCGCTTCTCGAATTCCGCGCGCTTCTCGTCCGTCCAGTCTTCGCCGCCCTTGGCCTCGGCGCGGGACATCTCCTCGATCTCCATCTGGGCCGAAATGGCGGATGACAAAGTTCCCCAGGTGTCCTTAACGACCGAGCCGCGGTCTTTCATGCGAGAGAAGAAGCCGGACACTCCTCCGATGATAGGTTTCTGAGATTTGATGAATGTCGTAGCCTTCATGACGTAGGTCTGACCGATGGCGTGAAGGATCTCAATCCCGAACGACTCCATCTTGAGGTTCTCCAACTCCAGCCGCATCTTCTCTGTGAAGGCCGCAGTGACATCTGCGCCCTTGTCCGTCTCGGTCCAGACGCTGACGCGGTCAATCAGCTTGGATGAAAGTGTGTTCACTCGTTCCTCGCGGATTCGAGAGCGCTCGGCCTCAAAGGCTGCTAGCTCCTCGCGTTGCTCCTTGGACAATCCACCTTTGCGCTTCTCCTTCTCCCGCAGCTTCTTCTCCTCTTCAGTCATGCCTGCTGCTGTAGCCGCAGCATCTTCCTCGGCCCTCTCGGTGAGAGCAAGACGGGTCGGGATCCCCGCTGGACGTGGTGTAGATGTACCTGAGCCAGCAGGTTGCACGGGCTTCGTCTCACGGATCGGAATCTCATGTGACGCAGCGGCGGGCTGGGGTTGGGCAGCTTCGGCATCCGGTACAGCTTGCGCAGAGACAGGAGGAACGTCAGGAGTTGCTGAGGTGCCTGACGCTGCGCCGGCGGCGGTTGTGTCTGCCGCCGCCGCTGTTGCCGCTGCTTCTGCCGTTGCCTGCTCCTGTGCCTGTTCGTCGGCCTCCCTCATAGAAATTTCCATGCTCTTGGTCAGATCCTTCATCATAGAGATCTCGCCGATCCAGTCGACGAACGTCTCTCCGCCGAAGATCATGGTGAAGAACTCGGCCGGATCCTCGAAGCCCGAGTCGGGCTTCGCGCCTTCTTTGCCCAGCTTGTCATACTGTTTTCGCAGATCGGTGTCGGACAGTACTTGGTAAGCTTCACCGACAGCTTGGAACTTCTCGTGGGCGGTAGGGTCGTCGGGGTTCTTGTCTGTGTTCTGAGCCTCAGCACGTGGAAAGACGCTATGAGCGAGCGAGATGATAGTCGAGCCTCACATACCTGGGTGGAGTTTGATCGCAAGTTTCCGGTACGCCTTCTTGATATCAATCTCAGTTGCGGTGGGTGCTACACCAAGCGCATCGTAGTACGCCGTGTCGACAACCATGGTCGCCTCGGTTCTGACACAACTCCGCGGGACGACGTTAGAATAGTAATGGCGGCTCGAGTCGCTAAGGTTGGGTATGCGCAGAAGTTTAGACGACGCAAGGGTATGAATCAACCTGGGCTATAGTTCTTCCCGCGAGAGCCGCGTGTGCGCGCCTGGGCTATTTTTTGACTGCAGATAGGAGCGTTCACCTCTGCCGATACCAACGCGCGGCACTTCCAGGATTCTGTCAATCGGCGGTGGGCAAGAAATGATGACGCGGGGCAAGCGGCGCAAAATGTGCAGTAGTTTATAGTGATGATTTCCCTCTACCAGCCAGAATGTGAAGTAATGAGATTACCTACATGGTGAAACCATACACGTGCAATGTGCCATGCCGAATTGCATGCCACCAGATCATTCCGCATTTCATGCATGCTCAACCTTTTATATGCCAAAATGCATTGTTTGTGGTAATTCTTCAGATTCAAATATTCCGTTTAGCTGAACAAAGTGTTAATTTTGAATTAGATGAAGTACGAAAATAAGTAAATTTCTATGATCTGGTATGCTCTCAGAGTCAAATGCTCAGAAGATATAAGGGGCGCCGTCCAAAAGCGGCTTTTGAAAATATAATAGACAGCAACGAGAAAAGTTTGAAAAAAAAATCGGCCTCCATCAGATCTACCACAGATTTCTCGGGTGTCTTCGTTGACGAGTTGCAGTGGTAGTGGAAGTGCCGTTGTTGACGTACACCAACACACGGTTGGCTCCACCGCAGGCCTCGGTCGAATTACCCCGACATGGGAAGCTGCATCCCGCAGCCAATGGGTCGCTGGATCCGGGCGCGACTGAAGATGCTGAGGGAGCGGTGTTGCTACCGTAGCACTCTGCGTAGTACTCTTCACCACAGTAGGTGTAGCCCGCCGCAGCGCAAGCTGACAGACAGTTGGCGATTGTCGCATTGTTCGGTCCACCGGTGGCGCCGAGGTTGATGGCGTTGGGCAGAGTGCGAGCGCTGGCGGAGTCCACGTAGCAGGCCATCAGGTTCCATGTCTGGAAGGAAGGACGAGCAAAGAAAGTCTGCACCCAGTTAAGATCCTGGACGATGTTGATGCGGTTGCCCGCGCCACAGAATTGCGTGTTGTCACCGGCACAGGCCATGTTGCATTGCGAGGAAGCAGTGTTGGTGGTCGGCTGGACATTGCCACAGTAGCACTCGTTGCTGTACTCCGTGCCAGAGAACCGGTAGCCAAGACCACGGCATCTGCTAGCACATTGAGCGGGAGTGTTGGTGGACGATGTTCCATTGGCGATGGGCAGAACACGACCACCGCTGCCATTGTCGATAAAGCAGCCAAGAGCCGAGAAGCCGGTCGGGAGAGCGGCTCCGGCACTTGTGGAGGTGGTGGTGGTAGTGGGTGCGGCGGCGGCAGAGGTGGTAGTTGTTGGAACGGCAGCTGCAGAAGTGGTGGCCATCGTAGTAGTGGAAGATGTCGTGGCAGACGAAGTGGTCGATGCTGATATGACGGAGGAAGAGGTGGCAGTGCTGGTCGTGTTGGCCGCAACCGTACCGATCAACTTAGCGCCGAAAATGTTGCTGTTGGGGTTGGGCGCTCCAATGGAGTTTTTCATGTAGCAAGCCGTGCCGGAGAGGGCGAGTGCCTGGCAGTTGGGAGCCACAGCACACTGCTCCAGGCACTGCTGGAATGTGACACCGAAAGCTTGCATGAAATCGCCAGCAGCATGGTCGATGCCGCACTCGATGAGGAACTGATCGCCATTGGCTGCAACGTAGGTCTGGCCATTCGAAGCCGGGCAAGAGGGCGCGCTCGATGTGGGCGAGGCAGCAGTGTTAGTGGTAGCACCTGACGAGGTGGCTGTCGTTGTCGCAGTGGTAGCTGTAGAGGCCGAACCCCCAACGGTGACGCTCGACAGGCGGGCGCCAGCAAGGCCAGAGTTCGGAATAGCTGCTCCGAGGCTGGATTTCAAGTAGCAAGCATTTCCGGCCAAGACAGCGTCCACACACTGTGCGTTGTTCGCACAGGCATCGATACAGCCCTGCAGACCGCTCACAGTCAATGAGGTAAGATCGCCGCCCTGGTGATCAAGACCGCATTCGATCGTGAAGTTCTTGCCGTTCGAAGTGTAGATCTGAGTGTCAGAGCCAGGGCAAGATAACGTATTACCTGAGGTCGGGGTCGACCCAGCGCCGCTGCTCGTGGTGGTGACAGCTGGCGCACCGCCTCCGACGGTCACACTGGACAGTCTAGCGCCGGCAAGGCCGGAGTTGGCGACGTATGCTCCCAGAGAGGACTTCAGGTAGCAGTTACCGTTGGCAAAGACAGCATCGACACACTGGGCGTTGTTGGCGCAGGCATCGATGCAGCCAGCGAGGTTCTGGGCTCCGACAGAAGTCAAGTCACCTCCGGCATGGTCGAAACCGCACTCAATTGTGAAGTTCTTGCCGTTGGAGACATAGGTCTGGTTGTTAGAGTCCGGGCATTTCAGGCTCAAGCTGATAGGGGCGACGTAGTTCGGGTTGGAGTAATATGAGAGGCGGTTGCCAGCACCACAGAATTCGGATTTGTTGCCCGTGCAGATCATGTTGCAGTCACCCACATCGGTCACATTGCCACCAGCAATGCTGTTACCGCAGTAACACTCCCTCGCAAATTCGGTGCCGAAGTACTTATAGCTGGAACAGTATGCAGCGCAGGACTCCAAGCTCATGGTGGAAGAGCTGGTGGAGAGTGCGTTCAAGACATGAGTGCCGGCGGGCTCGGCCAAACACCCCTGGTAACTGTAGTTGCCAATGGTCGGTGGCTGAGACGGTGTTGGGTCGACGGAGGGAGCGCCATTGGTGGAGAACAAGGAGATGCGTTGGAAGCCACCACATCGCTGGTTGGAGTTGCCGGGACATTGCACAGGGCATGAGGTGTCGATGACAAGTCGGGCCGAGAATGAGAGGCTGCTGCCGCAGAAGCATTGCGCGCCGCTCATAGCGGCGATGGTGTTGCCGCCAGAGATGCAAGCAGCTGTGCACTTGTCGATAGTGTTGGAATTGTCCGAGTAGGTCATATTAGTCAGGGACACGGGGTTGTTGTTGGAGTAGCAACCCTGGTAGGTCATGCCGCCAGCATATGTGCCGTTCTCACGGGGAATAGGGGTATTGACCAGCGACGGGTCGGGGAATGGATCATCACCAGCTTGCTGTCGTGGGTATCCAAAATCGTAAGCACGAGAATTATCGCCATAGAAATTGTCCTTGAAGAGACGAGCTTGCCCGGCCGGTGATGCAAAGGTAGAGCCAGCGTCGTGACCGAGGGGCACGAAATCGACAGTGTCACAGTTGCGACCAGCAGGGTCAGGGCAGCTAGGTGTAAATTGCTTGATGTAAGCAAAGAATCGCTCTGTCGGAAAAGTTAGCACTGATGTAACCTCAACGTAGAGAAATCTGCCAGCTTACCATTGCGATCGCCGCCCTGCGTAAAGGGATCGCAATCACTGGAGTCGTCCCCTGTGTCTTGGGTACCACGGACCCACGCAATCTGCTTGCTCTGAAAGTTCGCAACAACGGCGTCGCGCCCAGACGCGACGAGACTAGTACCGTAGAGCATCCTGCCGGACTTGCCGTACGTCGTGTAGTTTGTGAAACCGCTTCGCCACTCATCATATCCGGGGCAGCCGAGCGTGACGAGAGGACGGCTGATACTCGGCCAACCATAACTGTTTGGGTTACCGATCCAGTACGTCAGTGGACTCCTGGTGTTGAGGTTGTTTCCGACGAGAGCATATCTTTGTACGGTCTGGGCACCAAGCGAGTGACCGGCAATGACAATCTGGTTCATGTTGGGGAAGACGGTCGTGTTGTCGAAATACTGAATCAATTGGTCCAAGACGTCATATGATGATATTTGGATGGATTTGTAGGGATACTGGTTGGTCCCGCCACCAGCCCATTGCGACGCCTGCCAGACGAGGGCATTGGAGATGGAGCCTTGGTTGGCTCTCAAGCCATCAATCCATGGGTAACCTGAATATTTATCATCGCCGTTGGGAAAGTATGGCGCAATGATAGCGACAGAGTCCATATTGATGTTTGGATCCGACTTGACTTGTGCCAGGGCGCTCAGCATGTTAGACATGTACAGCTCAGGGTCACGGTTCTGTCCATGGACAACGACGATTCCACGCTTGACCTTGAGAGGGTCGATTCGCTTGGAGCCACCGACGCCATGTGAATAATAGTTGATGAGGGTCAAATTGCTGTTGGTGCCCCGGGGATCCTTGATCTTGAAGAAGGCGACCTCAGAGCCGGGCACAGCCGGGAGGGTATTGTTGATGTAGTCGCCGGCGTACTGCTGGCCGTTCGCAGAAGCGAAGAGCGAGGCACAGAAGGCCACCGCCGCAGCTGAGAAACGCATGTTGTTGTTCTGAGGGCGGACACGGCCGCGGACGTGTGGGAAAAAGTCAGAGACAGCTGCGTTGATGAGAGAAGTCGCCCGATGTCAGCTTGACCGTCAATGGCCGTGCGCAGAGTCAGGAGAGGCTGCACAGTGAGCGTGAGAGCAGCGTTGAAAGCTCGCACCGTGGAGGTAGAAGTAATGAAAAGAACTGTATATCTCTGTTTTTCTGATGTTGTGATCGGCGGCGGCAAGGCGTTTTGTATATGTTGGGTTCGTGCCGGCCTTCATATCCACAGCTGCACAACGTGGGAATGGCGACCGCGAAGTCTGGCCGCCACGCGAGACGTTAGCGAATGAGTGCACAGACCCATCATGCAGCAAACCCGGGATCAGATTACGGGCAGCAGTCCTGTCAATGCTTCGACTTCGGAGCGGCCATGTCTCCTTTCGGTGGCATGTTCGTGGCGTGTGTGCCTGCGCTGCTTTCGGAAATCCACCTGCATGGATGCACCACCATCCTCACCACCTATGAGAGAGCATGCGGCGCGAGCCCTGCAAAGCCGAGACGCCTACAGATTGAGGACGTTGTGCTGCTAAAAGCATCTAAGCTTTTCCAGGCCTGTCCTGATCGCATGATGTAGAAGAAAGGGTGGCGTGAACGGGCCTGCCAACACAACCTGAATTTGCGGATCTGCGCGTTGGGACCGCGTCTTGTCCTGCACCCACACACACCAGATGGGACTGACCACCCTCAGCCGACAAATGCATCCAGGATCCCATCCCTGCAGCGAGAGCGAATCTGGCCTGACTGACACGTACGCAGCATACATCCACTGCCCAGGCTCGCCGTCTTCGCCAATGTTTTATGAGATCGAGTATGGCCAGTGTTCTATTGATGATCTGATATGGGCATCGGTGCAGGACCTTGCTCTCCTAAAAGCATTGCTCATTAGACTCCTGTGCTGTTGCGTGATGCTCTACGCGGCTTACTACAGAACGGTCGCACTGTCGATAGGGCGGGGATTTTCACCTTCGGAGAAAGCCCGAGTGTAGTGGTAGGATCGGCCACAGCAAGAGCCAAAATTGGATGCTCACCTGGGCAATCATTACACCCGACCAGGGAGTGGACGTTATTATAGATGTAAGATACGAGGCGGCTCGTCCCGCCCTCCATTCGCTTCCCTGAAGCCCATCAATTTTCACCTGAGCAGTCATCGGTTAGCGGGCGTGCGGCGTGCTGCGGGCAGGCCAACGAAGACTTCATGATGAATATGCTGTTCATGTCTTTGCGCACATCAATCTTGGCATGATCGCTGGGAAATATACCACTATCAAACGTTCCATCCACGACAGAATGCCATGTTCAGCGAAAGACCAGTATGGTTACTTTGATGTGATGCATCATCATGCTGTTATCCCACCACTTATCTCTCATCGTGCGGGAGTGATCGGCCGTTGAGCTTTCTCTAACGTCCTTTCTCGTGTCTACCGCGTTTGGTGTGGTCGAATGATGACTGACAGTCAAGCAACCCTGGAACGCAAAGGACCGATCAACCAATCTTCCCGGCAGCTAAACAAAACCGCGTTTTGACTTCCCGGATTCGATAATTCGCATGCAACTTGTGTCGTAGTGTTGGAATTGATATCCTCTCATCGGAGGCACGTTTGCTCAATGTCTTCGGGACGTTTGCGCATGTAATACTCGTATTCCGCATGTGCTGGCAAGCAGTGAGGGCTTTTCTACCCACGTTGCAGCGCAGTATGACAGCTGTAACTCTACGACTTTCCTCTGTAGCGTTCACGCTTCTGCACGCGAGAGTCGTACTACAGAGTGGACAGTCCCATCGTCTCAACGTCAGCGCCAGCGAGCGTAAGCAGTCCAAAAATGCATGCCGCCCGATACGGCTCTGCCATGACAACGGTGATGAAGAATATCCTAGAAAATAATGATCATCATCTTCCTATCAGATCGGATAGGTGTGTGTGAGATGAACGCTGCGGTGTACCGCGCAGAGAGTGCAGGTGCGTTGTGTGTGTGTCTCGGACCACCACCTCCCGTTTCTATTGTAGAATTGTCGTCCGATCAGCCCACCACCTTTGCAGTAGGGCAAAACAGAGACCTGTCCACCCTTTCCAGCTTCCCTGCACCCATAACACTTTTTACACATGAAGGAGTATCGACAGCAAGCAAAAGATGTCCCGGCTGCGGCATCTATGCGGCATCGGACATATTATTTCCAATGTTGCGTGCTGACCAAGACGCAGTGAGCGATATGATAGTCGCCCACTGCTCAGCAGAAATCTTTAGTAATGACCCAGAAATTCTGGGGCTAGAAAGCATCTAGGTGCATCTGTAGAACGAATTCTAGTTCTTCTTCGACCAAGACGACGGAAAGGTATCGAGGGTCCGACCGAGGTGAGAATATATTCCTGCCTGTGATATTCGCGACCGGATCAGAGAAACATAGACGAGCAGGAAAGAAAGCGAGATCAGATCCGACGAAGCCTGCACACGCGCGCTCGTGGGTTCAACCAACATTCTCCCCTTCTATCCGATCGTGCCGCGGGGGTGGGAATTTTCGCTTCTTCGGGGCGCCCTGCAAGTGGCTTGCAAGTGTCCCTGCCAACCACGTGGGTGTGGCCTCGCTCGCCTCTTTTCCTCGGCGCCGTGGCGGCCTGGAACATTATCATCGAATTTCCACTTGCGCCTCTTGTCGGCATCACCGCCTACAGACTTCGGATCTCGTTGCCGCGAAACAACAACAACAACAACCATCATCATGTCATGTGCAGGGACAACTTCTCCGTCTACGTACGGTCACGGCGTCACCGCTCCGACTCAGACCATCTCCAGATCAAACGCGTAGCATTTGGGCATCTCGGCTGTTCGAAAGCAGCAATATGGATATGCGCACGATGAATTTCCCGTGACTGCATATGCCGCGCGTCTCTTGGAGCCACATTTGAGGGGGCCATCCCTCTTGCCTTTCCGAAGAATAAATCTGCTCATCGCAAGGACAAGGTTTTCGTGTGCTCCAATTATTTGCATGCGCATGATTAGACACTGTCGGTCGCTATAGCACAGTCCATGGCATTGACATCCAGATCTCCTGAGCGGTCCGCTTCTTCGTCAACATCTGGCAACGACTGGAGCGTGCACGAGCGTTTGCGAGGCTGCGCAAATAATTGAGACATGTGCAACGTTGCGAGCTACCCTACTCTGTGTGAGATACGGCATGTTTAGGCGATAGCACGTTCTAAAGTGGACCTCGGGAGTCTTTCTAATGATTACTATGTGCTCATGTGGCACTCTCAGCCCATGAAGTCTACGTTCGACAACGTCCCTCAAGCTTCCAATTGACGGCTTACCATGGCGTCGTAGGAGCGGGGACAAAATGCGATGAGGCTGCAGACGGGCTTATCTCTGATTGTGATAATCTTGCGTTGTGCTTCTGCAACCTTGTTCGGCGTACTTTGATATCCTGGGTCAGATCTCCCACAACACAAACAATGGCGGAGAATGGCTTGTCCTGGCGTTGCGGGGGTTCTATTGGCTGACTTACCACTGATGAGGTGGCTTGCTTTGCTCAAGGAAGGACTGTGGACTTTGACTTGACCTCGTCCTCGCAGATTCATCTACCATCACGAGGCCAATTTCCACGAATGGACGACAATCGACGATTGTGTTTGTCTTGAGATGGCATTTCAGTAGAGATTGGGAAAATGCAGACGCACCCGCCGACTGTACCTGAAGCATCAAGCAACTTCACGCGCAATCAAACAACATGTCAAGCCACGAAAAATGGCCGGGGACTTCTGCGGATTCGCGAGTGTCTACCAATCGCCAGGATGGCGTGGCATGAGTACGAGGTCATGTCGCCGACGCGCCTGCAATGTTCGTGTTCTGTCAGCACTTGACTCTCCTCGTTAAACCAGTGGCGAATGCCTGAGCAAATCTGCCGGGACATTCAAGCGATGCTGGAATACATGCCTGGGAACCATTTCCGCTGCATCGATACATTCTTTCGCCGTCGCCATGTCAGAGAGCTTCGAGATTCGAGCCCAACGAAGGTCAGGGCCATGATGCCTCGCTCGCTCATCGAGCCCAACCTTCGGATTCGAGGAAGGTCTTGATAGGTACAGTGATGATGAACACGATCGTTGTTTTGCCTCGTGGTGACGGGCCCTCTCCATGGCGAATCAAAGTCTGTATGTTGGGGACCTCTACAGTCCGGTGTTACAGGATGATCGGGCCATGTCTTCCTGATCGTGGTTTGTCTAGAGGGGTGCATTCATGTCGGATCCTCTGTCCTCGGTTCATGTCCCTTTGCCGACGATCGACTGTGGGATGTTGTAATTGGGCGGGGATCGGCAACCCATCGATGCTGGTGATCGGTATCCGTCGGTTTCGCTGCGGATGCCACTCTCATCTATAATCAAAAGCCCTTTGCTTGTCTCTCTGTTGGTGCCAGCTCTGACTCTCGTGGGCTTAGGCTTGTTGGCTGTTCATCCTGAGTATACGAGCCGAAAGCCTCTTGTGGAAAGGACTTCCTCATCATCAACCGGGAGTTTTCAAAGTGACCAAAAGGTTGAGACGTATTGCTGAGACTTGACATAACTTGTCGCTGGCTTTTCGCGTTTTCAGCAGCTAGAGCATCGTGGGTGGTACACGCGAACGCCTTCCTATGTCACATGTGTTGGGAATACCGAATTATCGTCAAGGTCTGCCATCAACCAAAAGTGCTTGACTTCTCTGAACTGACCTTGTGGTTGTGTATGATTGTTCATCTGTTGAACCTCGCATCGCTAGCCCAGGGTTACAACACAACCCTAATCGGGATGGAAGCTGAAGTTACCTTAGGCCTGGTAGATCATTTCATCTCAGCTCTCGTTTGTTGCACAGAAGACCGCCCCGATGCAATGCTTCGCATTTGAACAACTGGTAAGTATAGAGTAGAGCATTACCAACGGTCCGGACCTCTGACAAACCCCTCGAGTTGTAGTTCTGCACAGCCATGACTTGAGTAGGCGCACACGAAAGTTGACGCTCATACTGATGACATATTCGCATCCGCCAGGGCTACCGGATCAAGAGCACGAACAGTCGGAATCAAACGTCACCGATAGGCTCCGAAGATACAAACGTTATCATTGTTTCCATAACACTATACAACTCAGTCCATCATCTCTTCCATCTCGTACATTCGTTTTCGACAAACGTCGGGGTATCGTTGCTGTGACCGGAGCCTCGTTCCAGCCGTCGTTGAGATGTTCTCCGCTTAGACTTCAGCCTTAGCTTGCTCGCGAGCGGTGGCGTTGTCAACCTTTCCACGCTTTCCGCGACCGACGTCGGACCAGGGGAAGTGAGCCACCGGGATGATGAAGAACGAGTTGCTCGGGTCTGCCATACCGGCAAAGGCGTTATACCTGTGGAAGAAGATCATATTAGCATTGGGGCCAATCCGCTGCACACAAATGGCAGATGTGCGGAAGTGCGTTGTCACTTACCAGGCGGCAAAGGCGGCCAAGATACCAAAAGCGCCTCCGGCACGGATCAGGGCCATGTTGGGGGTTGTCGCGCCAGCATTGTATGTCGGGTTCAAGTATCCGACTCCCAAGCATAGGAAGGCCAAGTCGAGTGTGAAGAAGAGGAAGAAGAATGCGACCGTGGACTTCAGTGTCAGAATCAGGAGTAAGAAGGTGAAGATGAACCAGCCCTGTGAGGAATGTCATCAGCGAATTGCACCACAAGCGCAAGCTTCGAAAAGCTCTTACCATCAAGTAAATTCCGAAAGCAGTCAAAAATTGGGACCCCTGGAGCTCCTCGATCTCGAAACCACCGGGAGTCAGGATGATAGCAGTACCGATCCAGAAACCACCGTAAGATGAGAGCGCAGTTGCACCGAAGGTGTTGCCGATAGCCATTTCCCTAGGAACGATAACGTCAGCTCGCTATTCGAACTTGCAAGGTGAGTGCCAGCAGGCGGATCAGTTTAACATACCACATGCCAGCCAAAAGCTGAACGAGACCACCGTAAGCAAATGCAGCACCGACAACAATGTTCGGCTTGCTGAGACCATCAGTACCCAAGTTGATGATGGAGAGCACAAAGGTGGTGAGCGCGAATGCCGACAGGCCGAGGGGAGCCGGGTTGGCGAATTTGCGCTTCTCGGTCGACTTGTAGAGACCAGGTTGCAGTTCACCACCGAATGCCTGCAAGCGCACCGACTCGCCGGTGTTCACATGGGCAAGTGGATTGCCGCCGTAGTCATACGGCTTGCGCTGCTTCTGCAGACCAGTCGCGTGGTCGGCAGTGGAGGTAGTTCCGCCATTGACGGTGTCGCCGAGTCCGCTGTTGATAGCGTTGTGTTCCTGAGCAGTAGCCATGATGTTGAGCTTGTCTGAAGAGCCACGCGAAGAGAGTTGTAGGTTGTACGTGAAGTGGTTTTCGCCAAAGTCAAGTTCGCCACGGTCAGAAGAAAGAGGTCGGGTTGCGCATCCAATGCTATCTATATAGCTCGAGGTCCCTGAGCTCGTATGCGACCGCGATCGGGTGGAAGGTGTTCAAAGTTCCGACTATCCGGCAGCATGACGAAAGCATCGATCCCGTGCGCATTGGCATCTGAGTCCTTGTTGCGTCCGTTCACCCGACCAGATGGAAAGATTGATGTCGAGAGACATCGTTGTAGAAAGGTTTCCCTCCATGATGCACCAAGCTGGGCGCACAGGCCATAGCTTCTTGCTGGATGAAGCATAGAAAGCCCGACCTGCGTCTTATCCGCTTGTGGAGCCGCACGCGCTACCAAAGACAGAGTCTGGGGAAAGCGAAAATCGGTCTCGGATTATCGCAGAGGCACGAGACTATTTGCTGGAGAGTTTGATCCACAACCGCCACCGCAACACGTAGAAGAAGTCTCATGAGAGTTAAGAAGCAAAGACAGTGTTTTCAAAAACACACTCAGTGAAAAAACGCCATGGCGCTGAAGCAATCGGTGCACTATGACAATGTGGTGACAAATTCTGGCAATATCGAGGAGGCATTCGCACTGTTCGCCGGGGAGAAATTGACCGCTGCTGAATGCTGGCCCTTCTTCTCACCTCTGTCAGTCTGCGCCGAGCAAAGTCCGATACGTGACTGATATACAGCACATGGATATAGTGCTCTATCATTATAACGGAGGACAACTTCACCACGTTCCAACCGGGCGGCAGGATAAACGACCCTCGGATACGCGTGGACCAGTCGCACCGTGCAATCACCAATTCTCGATCTGTGCTGATAAATCGAAGCACACAGCAATCGCAGACTCCTTATGCATTGTCACTATTACGTAGCTTGTACACCCTCGTTCCGTGCTCCATTCGGCTGGGCTGATGCGCATTGTGGAATCTCTCGAGGCTAATATTGGCTGCAGGGATGGATCTGAGAGGCTCGTCCAGTAGTCATCACGCTTGGGAGCTCACCTAGGCAATCTTAGGACTGCGCTTGGGAAACATTGGCCATCGTGATGGACTCCAGTTACGATACGACCCGTGGACGTTAAGACCAGAGTACCTAATCAATTGCTTGCTTACCCCACCTCTCTTGATGTCATAGCGTGGACGCTTTGGCCCCGAGTACCTAGGTAGCGTAGAAGTGAAGCCAGCCCTGGGAGTGTTGGACATTCGCCGAAAAAACTATCGACCGTTCTGGCAACCGCCGCGAATCAAACAATTCGAAATGAAACAAAAGCAACGATATCGTACCCGTCATGGCCAATGTGTCGGTTGATGAAGTCGCATCGTGACAACTTGCAATGTCAGAGGGACTTCGCACACCGGCTCCGAACGCGCATGGAGTCTTTTCACGATGCGGAGCTTCGTCACGACTCATGAGATATCGTTGTAACGAGGCTAGAGGATCATGTCCGATGACGTTGTCTAGTCGCAATCTCGATCTGAGTCTGCTCGGGCCTCAGAGTAATTTCGAAGTCAGGCTCAAGCCACCACAGTCCAGGCATCGAACAATTTGTCAAGTCTGCGGCCTGCCCATACAAGTGAGGAACAGAGGATGTACTACATGCTCTGAAGAATCCAAACAATGGCTTTCTTCTGCGCATGGATTTGTGAATGCTCGCACAAGAGATGGCGCCTAGGCGGCATCATTGCGGGATAAGCATCCGCCACGTTCTGGTAGCACAGAGAAAGCCCAATAGGATCGTGAAGGCGTATGTTAGGTGAAACCGACGATGTGGCCCACAGACACATGGCTGATCCTAAGTGAATCTAGACGGCTCCTGCGAACCTCTGATTTGGATTGTTCTGCATGTAATTGTCCATCTCAAGATTTACTCCGCAATTTTCGAGAATCTCGACCTCCACATGTCTAGCGCTCCAGACAAGACATCAAATTTACCAGATATCAAGACAGCCTTGAGGCGACTAAAGTGGATCTGTGCAGTGCCTTTTCACGTGTTCCATTATGGCATGTGCACACGACAGCAGTCGGACATTTCTATAGCGACTAGATAGAAAGCGAAAAGTCAAATGTGCACGCGCGTCGGGGTTGGACCGCACGAGCACTTTCAAGGCTTCATCGCAGCTCGACTGGAAGAATCTAAATGATGCCCCAGCAAGCCATCACGCATCTTACAGATTCTTGTCTCTTGACCAATACTGTCTTTGACCGTAACTTGATCATGCGGCAGTCGCGCCCATATCGGCGGTGACAACAGCTATCCATCGTTCGCGTTAGTATGGCGTCGATATCTCACACATTGATGACAGGCTTCCTTTAAACTCACCTCCGTTGAGCATGCTGGCATCATCCGAGCACAAATAGGCGACCAATTTGGCCATCTTTTGCAAGTCGACCATCGACTTTTGTGGATCCTCAACTACAAAGCATCAAATGATCAGCGTGATGGCACACAGTCGCCTTGCGGGTGCATATCTTACATTGCCTCATAGCCAGTTCGAGGCCCTGCTGGTTGTATCCTCCGGCCATACTGTTGCCGATATTGGTCGCCATGGCGCCCGCCTGGATGGCGTTGCACCGAATGCCCTTGTTATGGTAGAATGCAGCCGTGTTCCTCGTCAGACCAAGTATACCGTGTTTCGATGCGGTGTATGCCGCGCCTATTGTACATGATCAGCACCTCAATATCCTACGACGTAATTGCCCACCTACCAGCTGCGCCTCCCTTGAATGCCGCGATTGATGCGATGTTGACAATCGCACCTCCCTGGATTTGGTGCTTTTGCATCAAGTTGATCGCGCGCTTGGAGATCATGGTGGGAGCGATGAGATTAACGGCCAGCACACGCTCAAACAGTGCCCGGTCGATAGTTCCTGCTGGATCGAATCTGTCCATAATGCCGGCGGAGTTGACTACGTAATCGAGCTTGCCGAACTTGGTCTCGATCTGTGCGAAGAGCTCATCCAGCGCTGCTTCGGATGTGATGTCGCATTGAACCGCCAGCGTCTTTTCAGGATATGCTGATGTGACCTTGGCCGTGAAGTCTGCGAGGAGCTCGGCATTGATATCGCAGGTCACCACGTTGGCGCCGACAGACAAGAAGTGTTCCACAATAACTCGGCCAAGGCCGCCTCCGCCTCCGGTCACCAATACCGTTCTGTTAGCATGTTGTGAATTTGAGACTGGTGCTGGTGCAGCCATGATTTGTGAGTGATCTGGCTAGGAGCAGGGGTCAATTGTTGCGCGGTATCCAGATCTTTTCCACACGTGTAGACTTCTGGTGTAAAAGAGGCGATCAAACTTGGGAGGCTTGAATGAATCGTATTCATATACAGCACGTTCACTAGGCGCTCACATTTAACCTGCATACGCTCTCGTGTTACCTTCCTGTCTCCTCGTTCTTCGTTTATGCTGCCACACCCACATAGGCTTCGAGCAAAGCGACCATTCAGTTCACGCCGAGTCTAGGGACGCTTCCCACTGTAGACCCTACATAAGGGTCTCCGAGGTCCCCGCCTGTTCAGTTGAAAAGGCACATGTTTGGGGCCCCCTGACATGTCGCTGTTTGCCGACTGGCCACTTGCACCATACTTAAGCAGGCGACTATATCGATAGTTGTCGAGATTATGGAAATCGTGAATACCTTCAGACAGGGCCATGATTGGTCTGTTCGTGATATTGAACTCTATCTGCCAATTACGCCAGCACCGATACGAACACTGGCACCTGAGGCACCAAACACAAGGGGTCAGTCCTGACAACCCTAGGGTTAGCCTCACTGCAATACTTACCCAGGTGAGCCTCGCGACGAGACTCACCAACCAGCTCACGAACACCTAGGTACTCCATATGTATGTATCTCAACTATATAGGTAGACAGGATAACCTTAAGTTGTCCTGTGTTCAACTCATGTTCCATACTCACTGATTGGAATCTCAACTTCACTCCGTACTCGCATTACCGCATCGTTCTCCAGAACCCTCTTCTAGTAGCACAGACCCCAATCTAGGCCTTTGGATCTTAAGAAGTACTTATAAAGGTATAGGCAAGGGACAAATTGTGTTAATGATTATTCAGATTAACGAATACCTCGTTGGGATCTGCTATACGGGTAGGAAGTCGCAAACAGTCTCTTGGATTAGAGAGATGGCAGTCCTGACAAAATTACTCGAAACGTGATTAGATGGGCTTTATAGAGTACGCGTTTATCACCAGTAGCAAGGTCAAGAACGTGGGGTTATTGATCTTGGACAGAAGAGGGCGATGGAGAGACCGGTGACAGAGAGATGGAGATGAGTAAAGGAAGCTTTAGATGGAGGAAGGGGAAGACTCATAGCTGTCGTAACTTGTGAAGGATTGAAGAAGTTGAAATCACTTGATCCCGCTTCTTATCCATCCTCGATTGCCAGAAGCCTGAAAGAAGACCTACAGATCGCGTCTCACTAGAAAATGGACGAGATTCATAGCATTACATGCTGCCATGGTAGTGTCATGGAATTCTTCGCAGTGTCCTTGAGAAACTCAAGAAATCCCTCAACGCCATCCGCTCCGATCGTCCAGCCATCCTGCTCAACATAGGCTATGAGCATCTCAAGGATGTCAACCAATCGTAATCGTCGGTGCGGGTTCCACGGACAATCGATGTAAGTGTTGGAGTCGTCGAATGGCTGGAAAAGCTTCCAATCCGAGTGATTTGAGTCGATGCGACCGCCAACACCCTGAGCAAAGTACGAGACATGATCCATGCGAGGATGTCCACCGTGGATCAAGTGAATGCCCTCCGCCTCGTTGGAATCCCGAGTCGCGAGGGTAGGGAATATGATCTGTGATGTGATGCTGCTGAGACCGAGCTCGAGTGCTTGGACGCTTGGGACTGTCAGACCAGGCGCGATGCAGAATGGACGGCCGGATTTCAGTTGTGGGGGACGACGGGCTCGCTCGAGGAAGCCCTTTGTGAACGTGTATCGCTGCGCGACGCCGGAACGCATGTCCACATGCAGAGGTATCTCCGAAATCCATGGTGTCTGCTCGTCATCTTGAATGAAACTTTCCGCAGGCATGCGTGCCGTGATGCCGTCCAGAAGCCGTGTCCACGTTTCCAACGTCCGATCGAGCTCGCTTACATTCTCCGGGTGCCAATTCATGAAACACGGTCCGCCGATGTAATTGGGGTCCGTGGGATCATCGCCGTCATAATCCAGACATATGTGGCCTAGATCCCACATGTCGAGCCAATTTTCGAATATTTCTTGCAGCGGCACCCACGCATCGTACGACCCATCACCTTCACCTCTAGGAAAACTTATGAATCGGGCGCGTCCAGTCGTCTGGTCGAGGAAAAGACCTCCTTCTCCGTCATGTGATTCACGACAGAGACACAGGTAGTTCTTGGAATCTTCATCGTCAAACCAGTCTCGATACATCAGGAAGAAGCCCAATGATAGAGGGTTGATGAAGGGCATCAGTAGTGTGTCAGCTACGATCCCATCGTACAATCGGCATTCCTTCACGAATGCTGCTACCTCGGGCGTGACACGGTCCGCGATAGGCCACTCGGGAGAGGATCCTTGAGCGATGTCATCGTTCGGGACGGGATGAGCATTCGCTGGGTTGAAGAATTCCGGTCGTAGGGCGGCAGCTTTTTCGACAAGCTGGTTGTAGAGCTTTGCACATACGTGTGGATCGAAGTCGGCAATATCCAGATTCTCGAGGGATGGGGGGTCAGACGACATACTTGATCATGTAATGCGATGATACAGGGGGAGGTCATAAATCATAGAACGCATCTACCTAATGTAGCGCTAAAAGAGGAAACTAGGGCATTTTACTATTAGAGGCAAAATTACTATTTATTTTAACTATCCGGCTTAGCTAAGGGCTAACATTAGCTACGAAGGGTCACTTCCTTAACAGCGGGGCCGGATGTGAGCTTGAGCAGCGCGCCCCATATCGTGAACACTCGTGGCTACATCAGCCCACGACAAACCTGGGCTAGGCATATTAACAATGAGGTAAAGGGCGTTGATATGTTTTGTAACCCGTATACAGAATCGTCATTCTCTTTCAAATTCGACCAGACCATATTATATAAAATGGCCGGATATCGACAATGTAGCCGTCCAACAGGCAGCCATGGTCACTCCCGCAGGCATCTGCCAGATGCGGAGCCGATCCTTCGTGCCAGCAAGCTTGCCTGACGATCATGTCAGACGTAACCCATACCGCCGCCAGCAGCCCACAAGATCGGGAGGCTCTTTCATATCACAGCTTCTCAGGCACGACCAAAAGTCTCACGTTCGTCATTCACACAAGGCGGTTGTAGACTCTCGCCTTCCGCCAACGCCTTGATTGCTTCAACATGACCGCCGGCACGCCAACGCGACACCTTGCAACGCGCGGCGGTGCTGCTACGAAGTACTTCGACCATGCCAGTGCTCCACGCGTCAACACCGATATAATAGTCGTCGAGGCTCTTCGTCGCGAGTATCCTCAACTGCATCTCACTGTAGTGCCTCAATTTAACTGCAATATCCTTGGCTTCGCTGCGGCGGGGAACGCCGCTGCAGCACCAATCGACAGCGAGCAAGATCGGCTCTCCACACGCACATATAGTGCTCCACCTAGCAGACTGGATGAGAGCAGAGGTAAACTTGCAGACTCGGTCGCGTTCGGCAAGTTTCTTGTTGACTGGAGGAAGAAAGAGTACGTGATATTTGTGGCAGAAGGAAGAGATGGAACTGGGCCTTATCCAGTCTTGAATCAGTATGTCCTGTCACCTTCTGTCGAGGCGACAAACAACCTTCTACTAGAAGTGGGTGCATGGAGCAGTCAACTTCACAACGAAGTCTGGGTCTTCGATGGTGGACGATGGCAGAAGAGTGCCGAGTTGTGGCAAAGTGTACAGAACTCTCACTGGGAGGACGTCATCCTGGATGAAAGCATGAAAAAAACATTGATTGACGACGTGGCCAATTTCTTCGACAGCCGCGATGCTTACGCCCGCCTGAAGGTTCCATGGAAACGCGGTCTCATCTACTATGGTCCACCTGGAAATGGCAAGACCATAAGTATAAAGGCTACGATGAACAGTCTTTATGCTCGTGAACGACCCGTGCCGACTCTCTACGTACGGACTCTCGCGAGTTATGGTGGCCCGGAGTACAGCCTGAACCAGATCTTCCAGCTCGCTCGTCGCGAGGCGCCCTGCCTACTCGTGTTTGAGGACCTCGACAGCATTGTGAATGACCGAGTTCGCTCTTACTTTCTCAACGAAGTCGATGGGATCCGCAAGAACGATGGTATCCTCATGATCGGCTCCACCAACCACCTAGAAAGGCTGGATCCTGGCATTTCTAAGCGACCATCGCGATTCGACCGCAAATACTTATTTCCGAATCCCAACGAAGAGCAGCGTGCAGCCTACATGAAATACTGGCAAGGGAAGCTCGCAGACAACAAAGATCTGGAATTCCCGGACAAGCTCTGTCCCGCCATTGCCAAGATCACGCCCAAATTCTCCTTTGCTTATCTCCAGGAAGCCATGGTCGCGACGTTACTTGCTATTGCGCGCCATGGTCAAGGAAAGGTTGCGACTCGTACAACTTGCGTGGGCTGCTCGCACATCCACGAGAAAACTGCTCCTGGCGCTGTTTGCAATGTTGAGCCTGTCGAAGTGTTCACAGAGCTATATTATTTTGCCTTGAGGGTGCGTGCTGTGGACAACGACGATCCTGATTTGGACAATTACGTCTTGTGGAGGGAGATCAAGCGACAGGTCCGAATTCTGAAGGAAATGATGGGTGCCGACGATGGGACCGAATCCGAGCATTAGAAGTAACGACTTTGTACGAATTTATGATTTATCTTCCTTGAACTTTCCGGCAGTCGTAAGTCGCTCAACGCAACCTATGATATTCTACGCCGAAGCGCGTCACTGCACATCGACGATACTCCGATTAGACTCGGCCATGTGATTCATGACCCGCGGATGAGTACATCTTACCGCACAAGCGCACTCGCACTACGGAGGGAAGAGCGACAGACATGAATGGCTGAAATGTCCGCCTCAGATGACGGTGGTGTCTTTCGAGCCCGAAAATGCTTTCGCACATCTGCTCGGCGCAAGGATGATCTAGGTCAACTACGTTAGCCCTACAATGGCGTCGATCGTGATCTTTCACGCGGTTGATATCTGACATTTAGGGCTATGTGATGGAGTTCAGGGTTGGTCACTCCACGAGACGAATAATCCGCTCCGAACGCTCTCATTGGCGGTTCAAGCACGATACTTTTGCTTCGCTCTCTTTCCGAGTGTTATACGCACCAGCAGGGATATAGTTCGACTGCAAGATGGAGTCGTTTCCCCAGTACCATTCTGTATCCTTGTTGAGACCTTTGCTCACATCATTACAGACACTAATCCTTCTCAAATTTGGATGAGCGATTAATGAGCATGTCGGCGGTTGCGACATCGTCTCCTGGGGTCACTCCCACCCCGACAGCTTTCATCCCCGGCCCAATCAATTATCTCCCTCCAGATGCTCCTGTACAATGGTCCTCCGATGGCCACGGCACATACTCCGACCACGCTCGTAGCTGCTGGACTGCATACACTGATTGGCGCAGATCTTCAGCCGACTTCGAAGCTTCAGCGTCGGCGGCCAATATCACCGTTCGGGTGGCTCGCGTCAATACCACGCGTACCTTTCTTATTCCCACTAGCACAACGATATACCCTACAACAAGCGTCAGCACTTATTCGCTCTGTGATGGTTCCGTTCGAGCTGATATCTCGCCCTCCACCTCGCATTACCTGAAGACTAACGTCGAGCTGCGACCGTCATTGAGCACAATATCACCTTCTATGGCGCCTAGCCGATGCATGCCAAATGACGATGACTGCGCCTTCTATTTCTTTCGATCCAACTTGGGCAATTACAATACTACTTCCAACATTACTCAATGGCTCGATGTCCAATGTGGGCTCCCAGTAGACTTTCCCAAGCCTTGTATTATACAAGGGGGCCCTGCACAGCTGCTTTACTTTCCGGTCTCTGAAAGTAATCGAGAAATCTGTCCCACCACGAGCGCAGCATTACTGCAGCAGCTTCCACAAAACGCGGCGGCGAACAACGCTCCTCCCATCACGACCCTAGGCCGCACCTTCTCTGCTGGGTCGGCCTACATCTCGTTCGAAACGTTATATGCCGGGTTTAGAAGTCATGATGTACCTGGCGGCGAGGCCGTACAGATCGGACCAACATTCAGTAACGCCGTCTTCGAATTTCGCTCCGACGAGATTTCCACAAATTGCTTTGCAACCATCGACCCTGTCGCGACCACCACCGCAGGCTACGGGCTTGGGACGCAACTCAATTTCGCTGACCTTAACCTGCCTGTTGCAGCATCAGCGTACAAATGTCAAAATCAATGTCGATCTTGTACACCGTTTGTCCGTTCCACCGTTTGCTCAGCAATAAATGTTTGCACGACAATCTGGGACAACTTCAACCCCCTACTCGCTGTGCCGACACGTCTCCGTGAGATTGTCCCGGAGTGGTCCACCTGCTCATTTTGGGACGACCGTATCGCAAATATCATATTTGATCCTCCAATCGCTTTGCAAGTTGCAGATGCTCCAGCACAGGCCACTTTGCCTTCATGGTTGATGACTGCTATGTCTGCTCGTCCGGCGTCAGTCTCGGCGACACCGACGACGACAGCACTTCAGGAAACTCTTGATACGGTACAGTCGTGGTCTTTAACTGGTAGTCAAAGGCTCCCTATCCAACCAACTACAGCAGTCTCGTCGATACCGAGCGCCACATCTACCACAACATATTCATCTAATAGACGGACCGGAGCTTCTGAAAATCCGACGTCAAGTTTAACGACACCGAATACAACTTCGCCCTTCAACAATGCGGCCATTGGCAGCAGCTCGAAGCTCCGAGAGATCGGTTGGACTTATGCATATGTGGCTGTCTTGTTCTTCGGAACGCTGCTTGGTAGCTTGCTTGAGCAATTTGATGCGTGATGAATTATTGATCAGGTTGAATGTAGACATGGTTCAATCATGACGAAGGATTTAGAGCGAGATCGTTAGATTAGAAAATAAATGTGTCGTCATTGCCATTTTAATGTCCTTGCGAGGCTATGCTCGAAGTCGCGCAATCAGAAATGACGTCTTGAAATGGCTGGCTTCCGTGACAGGTCTGTGGCTGCCGATTATGAATCCAAATGGTTTGTGAAGCTTATCAATCCGCGGCTCAAGCGAGCTTGTGCTTCCCTGAATGGTCACAAAATCGCCTTTTCTGGTTAGACCTGTGCATTACATATCCTGAAGTGACCCCGAGCGAGCGAACGTCATGGTCTCGTTGGCGTGAATGTGTCGGCTGTATGAACATGAAGTTCCATTAAAGAATATGGAGTGGACTCATGGAAACGGCTCCTACATGAGCTCGCTCATTTATTATAAGCGTCCTCGGCCCAGATCCACATCTCATCAATGATAAAGAAGTTCAAATAAAATTAACGTCAATCGATACAGTCGATGTCGGTATCGTGACGCGCGGAACATCTCCGGAGTGTAAAGATGCGGTCTGCCAAGTGCTGACCAATGTCATCACGAGAGAAGGAGAACGATGTGTGGTGAAACAGAAGAGCATGGAAAATCAGTGCTGGGTCAATGGAGAGATAGAAAAGAGCTCATGTCCCTCTTCATTTCAGATTCGCATCGGTACCATTCAAACACTATCCAGAGCAAGTACACCTGACGCGACCAGCACCGCACTCGCCTTGCCCATACTTCACCGAAACCTCTCAGACCTTTGAAATGTCAACGTGGGCTATCATTGGCGCCTCCCGAGGTCTTGGGGTGTGTCTTTTTGTTGATAGGCGTCCGGCAATGTAAAGATGATGCTGACAAGATTGACACTCAGTATGAATTTCTGCGACAGCTATCGGCTGATAGCTCCAACACCGTGATTGGTACTGCTCGCACTCCAAGCAAGGTCGAAGAACAAATCAAGAAGGACAACCTTGCACCTGCCAAAAACATCAAAAATTTCGCCGCCGATCTCGACAAACAACAGTCCATCTTCAATGTTGCCTCGGAAATCGCGACAGCCGGTCACAAGAGCATCGATTATCTCGTCATCAACGGCGGCTTTGTCTCCGAAGCCACTGGCGGAACAACACCGACGGCCTTCCAAGGCCAGGAGGATCTCTTCGAGCGAGAATTGACTCAGAGCATCCTCACCAACACGATCGGACCTCTTCATACGATCAATGCTTTCTTGCCACTCGTTTGCGCCGGCCGTGCCAAGACGATCATCGTGATTTCCACCGGCCTGGCCGACAACGAATTCACCAAGCTCTCTGGCATCGCCGCCTCAGTGCCGTACACGATAAGCAAGGCAGGGACCAACGTTGTGGTGTCAAAATTCGCCGCAGAGTTGAAGTCTGAGGACATCTCCGTGGTCGCGCTCAGTCCCGGACTCGTCGATACAGACAAGGTATGTCACCAAGTGAGGAACGCGACTAGGTCGAATCGATTCGCTGACACCTGGCAGGATTCCGGATACATGGCAGCAATTGCTGAGGCGATGAAGCCGTATGAGCCTGAGTTCCGAGGTGCTATCACGCCGGAACAGAGCGTCAGGGCCATGCTCAAGGTGATCGGCAACGATTCACTGATCAAGGAGAGTAACGGTACGATGATCAGCCATCTGGGTAATCAGCGCTGGATCTCGGCCGATGGGCGTGGCGATGAAGTTGAAATATGAATATTGCGGCTGCAATATGCTCACGAATTGCTGCCACATGCTGCCATTTGCTCGCTGGTTGCAGCATGCAGACCCGTCGGTTTGTTTTACACTGAGATGAAGCACGAATTCAGTGCCACATGTAAACAATGAAGTTACGACTTATTAGCTCATCGCCGAGTTTCAAAGAGACATCTGTTTGTGTGATAATAGCTCTTCACGAACGCAGAATTGAGCCGTAGCATCAAACGTCAAAGACGAAAGATATGATTGATATGACTCAAAGTTTCATTCATGAGCCCTAAATATGTGCATGTGAACGCAATCTACAATTGCGGTAGTCATCGGATCATCAAAGACGTTGAAAGGAAATGCAACGCCGACGCCAATGCTGTAGTGAGATGATGTGGCCGTGGATCGGATGACGCTAAAAAGAGAGAGAAATGTACGCAACCAGCCCATCAAATTCGAAACTCAGACACGGAACCTGACATCCCGATCGATGTTCTCCCAGAATTTCTTCAGCCAAGAGACGACGCTTCCACCACCGACGAAGTGTCGATTGCTCGCCGAGAGCACGGCTTTCGACGCAAGTCCTTGATCGGCGACGAGCGCGATCAGCGCCGCTCCGACACCGCTTCCGTCTTTTGCGATGCCGATACGAATGCGTTTCTCCCCGCTGACGCCGATTTCAGGCACGGCCCGAAGTGCGGCTCGGAGATGATCCTCGAAATTGGGATAGAATTCCACTAGCGAGCCATCGACGCCGACGTCGATGATCGAATTGTCTTCGCTCTCGTTACTATCCGAGGAGGTGGAGTTGTCGGCAACTGAGGGAGCAATCGATGTGATTGTTGTGGGACTTGGCGTATTTGGCGAGAGCTTGCCCGTGGAGAGAACAATGGCCGCGACAGCTACGGCGGCTAGACGAGCGGCACGTTTGCCAATGGCTGATGCGATCAGTCGAACGGCTTCGGCGTCTTCGGCGCTCACTGCTGAGACGCCGTAGTCTCTATCCAAGGCCTGACGGGTAGCTTTCAATCCCACACTAGCATCAGCCGCAGTGATAGAAAGAAAGGACGTATCTAGACCCCATTGCGAGTGTAGCGGCGAGTCAGGTGCGACATGAGTGGTGCTGTGAATGTCATTATCATTGCTGTCTTTGTCGTGGAAGAGCGGGACCTTCGGGTCCTCAAGGAGCGCAATAAGAGCACGTCGGAGGATCTCGCCCAGGAACATGCCGCTGACACGCTTCTCGAACATTTGAATGCCAGGATTGACGCTTTCCGCATCAAGTGCTTGGTCGTAGGGAGTATTTGGTAGTACTGAAAGATGATTGTCAAAGCTGCCCCATTCGGTGTTCACGATCATGTCTTCGCTCGGCGAAGTTCCGGCCTTAGTGCCTGGCTGCTTGAGCTTTGTGATACGTTCGAGTTTCTCCACATAGGCGCCGTTCGTTCCTGTTCCGAAAATGGCACCGAGCAGCGTTCCAGTCTTGCCAGGAGAGGTGTATGAGCGTGCCATGAGTGTCCCTACTGTGTCGTTCACCAGTGCTGCCACTCGGACCGGCAATCCCAGAGCATCAATTTCTGCCTGTAGCAACGCGCAGACGTCCTTTCCGATTGCATCGGGGATGTCGAAGCCTTTCGTCCATCGAATGAGAGTACCCTCGTTGATGCTCACCTGATGCACTGGGAAGCTGAACGTGAAGCCAAGGCTGAAGATTTCTTCGTCGTGGACGCCCTTATACACAGATGCCCTCCGCTCTTTGTGAGATTGGTAGTGCTCGCCGTGATGCTGTATGAGAAATGCTTCGATTTGATGTGCGAGAAATGCAAACAGTTCTCGACTCGTCTTGGCTTGCATCAATGCTCTCGGAATTGCGACCTTGTTCTGGGTCAAGCTGAAAGAGCTGTTGCCGTGCAGCTGGACCGAACACACTCGGAAATTCGTACCGCCGAGATCGACAGCAAGAAACAGACCTTTCTCTGTGCCGTTCGGTACCGCCGTAACGTATGTTGGAATTTGACTCATGGTGGCGCCGGTCTTTGTCAGACCTTCGTCCATTTCTCGGATGAATTCTTGCACGCTCCGATTGACCTCGACATCAGGATATTCGAACTCAGCGGCGACGCGCTCGGCGGCCCGAGCGAGAGCCATGCTGCGCGGCGAACGGCTATACCAGCTAATAGGAACGTGCTGCGGCGCGCGACAATAGAGCTCTTGAACGAAAGGATTCGGCGAGGGACACGAAGGCGGAGGCCGCGTCGGAAACGGGCGTAAGTAGGGGGAGCCGGCAATTAGTTGAAAGATGACAAGAGCCGGCACAATCAGCAGAAGAGCGAAGAGGTATTTCGTCGGTCGTGCCGCTTGCAAGCGCAGGCGTGCGACGACCGAAGTCCTCTTCGAATCCCGAAGGTCGCGTAGAAATGGCAGGTCGTCGGGAATGAACTCTTTGGGTATTGGTCTGCTTCGCTCTCTCGCAGCTTCGGCAAGCGACGAGGGCAGGGAGAGAGAGCGATTCAATTTGGGTGCCAGTTTGAAAGAATGAGCCAGGCTCGGGTGGGTACAGGGTGATATATAAGGATGCGTCCCAGTAACTCACACCAGCTAAAGTGTGTGTGGTCGGTTCGGTCAGTCAATCGGCTCGGCCAGAGGGTGGTCTCACACACAGCAGTCGTAGCCGTACTGTAGCAGCTTTTCTTTCCCGCCCGTGATAGAGGAATTGCAGTACAAAATGTATGTGCAATGCTGCATACATGGGCACCACCTAACAAAATCTCCACACGCCCATGAAGATTGTGGAGAAAGCTCCAGGCGTGCCGAACCGCTGCACGTGCGATCAGGTCATAGCACCCTTCGTGCCTTCTTAGCTGCGCCGTATCGGCTCGCGACGGGACATTTTTCCCTACTGCAGCCGTCGATTCTTGCGCCCTTCGGTCCGACTGCTGGCCACTGACGAGCGTCTTTCCTTGTCTTGGAAGTAGGCGTATAACCACGCAAGCGTCTGGTGTCGGGTCGGTGGAATGCCCATACATGGACTATGAGCTAGACATCCTCAAGTAACGCCAAGTCTGACAGACACGTCTAGCCGGGTTATGCGGGCGGACTCGACCTTCGTGCAGCAACGTGCTCTGCTCCACAGCAGGGCCAGCAGTTCCTTGCATGTGACATTGGATCGTCACGCTTTTTCAGCCACTGCATGTACCAAGGTGGAATTGAATTGGTCTTCGCTCTGAGTAAAATCAACTTTCCAAAACAACTATAAGCCACTGTGGAAACGATGACGATGATGATGGATTGTTGTATGATCTCTTCGGTCAGGTACAATCGCGCACATGGTGATCCGCAGAAACCACGGTATGCTAGTTTCCCAAAAATATGAAACATACTGAAAGGACACCGTATGTGAGCACAGCAAGCCGGGAGTTCATCATATCTCCAAAGTTGAGGATGCAAAATGGAATCGAAGACATCTTAATGCCTTTCGAAAGTGAATGGCCTCAGACTAATATCTCAGAAAGAATAAAAGTTAACATGCTCGAGCGCTTCTGACGCTAGGCATCCAGTACCCAAGAACGCCTCGCCTCAACTTGCTCGAAAAGAAACTGGTTGTACATCGTCATCGTCAAACATCGCGCAGGCTTCACTGCATCGTCCGCTGGCCTGGGTACTGCGGCTGAGGAGCAGCGCTCGCTGTAGGGCTTACAGCTCGGTTTCGAAGTGATGGTGGTATGCTAGTTTCATAACCATCCTGCTGGTACTCATGCTGTTGTCTGTTATCGTATTCCCCCTGCTGATACTGACGCTCTTGTGGTCTGCTATCGTATCCACCCTGCTGCGGTCTGCTATCATATCCATCCTGCTGAGGTCGAGGCTGTTGGGGTCTGCTATCGTATCCGCCCTGCTGAGGTCGAGGCTGCTGAGGTCGAGGTTGCTGTTGTCTGCTATCGTATCCACCCCGCTGAGGCTGAGGCTGTTGGGATCTGCTATCGTATGCAGCCTGCTGAGGTCGAGGCTGCTGCGCTCTGTTATCATATCCACTCTGCTGAGGTTGAGGCTGCTGGGGTCGGCTATCGTATCCACCCTGCTGAGGTCGAGGCTGCTGTGGTCTGCCGTCATACCCTCCCTGCTGAGGTTGAGGCTGTTGTGGTCTGCTGCCGTAACTACCCTGCCCATATTGAGGCTGTTGTGGTCCACTGCCATATTCGTCTTGCGGAGATTGAGGCTGCCGTGGCCCACTATTGTATCCACCCTGTCCATACTGAGGCTGTTGTGCTCTGCTACCGTATCCATCCTGCTGGTATTGATTCCGTTGTTGCTGCCTGCCATCGTGTCCATACTGTGCTGGTTCGACCCTTGAGTCCGTACTGCTGTAAGGCATTGCAACTGCTACATTTGTCGGGTTGTGTGCTGCATACATGGGTGGCGGATTATCTGTCGTTCGCTGACTGCTATACGGGCTGGGCGCAAATTGACCACCTCGGCTGTATTCGTGGTATGGCGCGGCGGAAAGAGTACCGACATCACCAGAGGACGCAAGATCTTGATGTGGAGAAGCGACTGGCGATATCGGTGTTCGGTGGTTGGCAAAATTGTCATCACCCTGCCGACGAACCGGATACGCGGCAGGCGCGGGATGGTTGAAATTCTCGCCATAAGGACTCGCGTTCTCTCGGCGCGGCAGTGTCTGCGATTGCTGTGTCGAAGGACTTTGAACTCGAGGACTCTTGAGCCGGGTCATTTCCATCTCCTCCGGGTGCTCTTCAGCGGATGCTTCGATGCGCTTCTCGCGCGCTGCATCCCAGCTCGGCATGGCGGGAAGAGCGTCATCATTATGGGACGTCGTGCTGACGGTCGTGCGGGCACGACTGGGTGTGTCGAATGTAGCCGTCCGCGCCACTGCCGGTGCGCCGGAGCCATATTGCATCGATAGCTTTTGCACGTATTGATCTCGTGTCGGGAAAGGTTGCGCGGGGGGCAGCGGAGCTGGCGTTTGCTGATATCCTTCACGACCTCCTCGTCGACGTGGTGATGGACAGCATGCATTGCAGCATTTGAAGCAAGCGCAGCAACATTCGACTCCACAGCATAGGCATCGGAAAAGACAGGTGAGAAGCGAGATGACGATCAGCGACGCCACGACAATGCCTATGATCGCGGGCCATTTACTGTGAAGTCTGAGGTGAATACTCGTTCTCATTGCGCGTCGGAGAGAATAGCACTCACCAGTAACTCTTTTCCATGCAAGTATCCCATGATGAATATGTTGTCTTCACATCGGAGATGCTAGAGCCTACGTCGCGCTGCCGTATTGATGTGGTAGCCATAGGCCCTGAGGATCGCGCACGCGACCAATGTGTTCGCTGGCGCAAACCCCGGCTGGCTTCCACTGCGGTCGGAATGTCGCAAACGACAGACTGATGGATAGGCAAAGTGTGCAGACGTGAGGTGCCGCGCCGGGAGTTTTATCGCATCGCAAGGTCGGGTCTCATCGAGGGTTGAATTTGAAGATAGTCAGATTTGACATCTGGTCAAGCAGTCGAGAGGCGATCAATGCGGTTCGTCTTCATTGCCAAGCCAGGCTCCTCTGTGGCCAGTCGTGGACGCTTCTCACTCATCCACCTCCAGATGGATGCGCCAGCGGGCCATGCAAATGTAGGAAGACGGCCAGACCTGCCGAAGGCGACGTGGTGTGCGTCCCAATTGGCGCCTGCACTATCAGATGCAGGCACGCGACGCGCCCTCTTCCCTCGGCAGCGGGGCTGAAACGACCTTGGATCCCTTTTCATTTTCAATAGCTAGGGTCAGAAAGTCTGCGGGATTTTGAAGCACAAATTTCAACGGCGTTTAGAAAGATACCTCGCAATATATTCGGCAAATTTTAGGTTTTGTAGCTCTCATACCGAAGAATTTGTTTGTCGAAAATGTAGCTTGGGCATTTGCCTTTCCAACCAGAAAAATCAGACGCGTTTGTCAATTTGAATCTCGAGATATCGCTATTTGAAAACATGACAAGTTTTGGTGAGATAAGTACGAATCGCGCAGACTTTTTGACTAGTCATGTAGCGCGACCTGGGCTGTATGCAGCCCTTACATAGGAGGTGATAATGATTGTCTGGCTTGGGGCTTATCGTCAGGGGACGCGCACGCCGAGAGACAGACTTCAGGAGCCACTGCATTCCCCGTTGATGTAAAAACCGTCTGGTGCATGATTTCTGAACATCAGGCATCATCGGCCACATATGGGCAGAGGTCGGGAAGGCCCAGATGACTCATCCACATACATCGTCTTCGATGAGTCATCATGACAAACAGTTCAACCCCTGTCCACTAGGCCGGCACCTGGAGTATAGAGCGTGAGACATAGAGAGCTCGCGTCTCAAAAGCTCGATGTTCTTGATTTTGATGATTGTTATTAGGCATACTCGGTAACAACCATTTCAATCTTGTTTTGGCGATGCTTGATACGCGAGGACAGCGTCTCCGACGAGATTGATTCTTTTTCACAGCGTACATCATCTTCAACAAACTGCAATATGAAACGACATTTGGCATGTCTACGCTTCAGTATGAATCAGGAGACCCGACATCACAGAGCCGGCTTTCTCGTGGTGATCGTGGTGTTGATTTGTCAAGCAAACGACAGAACAAATCCAAGGACCAGCGACCGCTGACTTCAGGAGATCAAAGTCTGTTGTTGACATTGCCCATTTCCTCCTGACTTGTGAACAACACGATAGTCCAAGAAATCACGCGGTCCGATTGAACTTCGAACGAATAAATCTGTCCGAAGCGAAGATTCATTTCTCCTTCGTCGCCCCATCCTTCTTCCCCTCACCACTTCCCTTTAACAAAGTCGAAACTCCCTCCGCACCCTTACCGATCGTATTGCCCACAGTCGAAGCCCCGCCCTTGACACCTCCCACCACAGGATCCGTGGCTGAGCTCACAGGTCCACCATAAGAACCATCGGCATCCTTACCACCACGCTCAGCGCGGTTGACGCCCTCCTTGGAAAAAGCGTCGCCGACGGGCTGCAGCATGCCGGCAGGTCCGAGTTGACCGGCGACGGTATCGTTGATACTGTCTTGGAGTTTGTCGACTTGGTCGTTGCCGGAGAGTTTGGTTTTGTCGAGGTTCGCTGCTCGGGCCAGGAAAGAAGATCATCAGTACGAAATCAATGCAGAACAAGGAGAGACGGGCAAGCTCTCAACGACACCAGGGCCAAGAGCGTCAAGGGGGAAATGCAGCGACGTTCATTTTCCCCTCCCAGGAAATTACCTCTCACGTACCTCTCGTCGCGTAGCTCGCCTTGTTGTCATTCGTGAACCACTTCAAGTACAGATCCTCGACCCACGGCATCCAGTTCTCATACTGGTGGTGGTAGCCCTCCTTGACCCATTCGTACCAAATCGTCTTGCCTTGCTTCTTGTCTTCGGGCAAAGCGTCGAAGGCCTGCTTTTTTTGTTCGTCGTTCATGGCGTCCCATTTGCTTGTGTCGATGGAGTCTTTGGTGGCGGACTCGGCGGTTTGGGCGCCGTGGCGGAGGGTGTTGGCCATGATTGGACGGTTGATGAGGGGATGGATATTTTGTGACTGATGTTGTAGATGGGTGTAGATGGGAGGTTGGTGGTGTTGAAGGTCAGGTAAGGTGACTCTCCAAAACAGATTGTTTCCGAGAGTCAAAGAATGACAGAAGTAGCGAGTGAAAGTCAAACAGGTTCCAAGGTTTGGTTGCTGTTGTGCATCGGAAGAGCAAGGAAGCGATCACAAGTGACGTGGCAGTACAAATAAGTACACATGGGCTTGTTATTGCGGCATGATCTGGCAATCCTGCGTCACTCGTGATACATATACTTGCACCAATTAATGATGTACATATACGATATGATGCCTTGGCGAATTTCGAGTGAGTGACTACTTGCCGTCGGTGAAAGTAGAATCGTACCAATATCAGAAATCGCAACGATGCATCTCGAGATCCTCGAGATCAGATCACAATACGACGATGAATTCCTCGAGGTAACGACACAGGAGCCTTACGCAATCACGATCTTGCCATGACAACATTTGAATGTATGAAGCAGCAAATGCCACCAAACAAAGCCCTTTGCCTTCTGACGCGAGGTGGATCATCCCTGGCTCTTCATCATCCGGAACCTGGCAATCTTCCGTCCCGTATGGCCACAGCGATTCTCTTTATCGCCATCCAACCACAGTCGCCAGGAGGCTTTCACTCGATGAAAATCCAGCTTCTAGCCAGAAGTATCGAACACAGTCCTCGCCTGGTAACAGCCGACTTGAAACATTTCGAGGTCACTCATGCACAGCGGCGTTCCGATACTGCGGTCGAGTATGCTGCAGGAAGTTGTACTTCCCTCTGGTATGACCAGATTTTCCAGATGAACGAGAGGTGTGATGGTAGTCCGCATGAGGACTGGATTGTTCATGCCGGAAGCGGTTATGATGAGGATCGTATCAACGCGGATGACTTCCGAACAATCTTCCGAATCATGGCTATTCTCATTGAATTGGCGTCCAATACAATAAACGCGGCATTCACAGCGATCCGTCGCTGCCGTGTCAACGAATGCGGCGATTGGGAGGAAGCCGAGGTTGCGATAGTCTTCGTTGGTAAGGAGTCTTTTGTGGCATGTTGGAGAACTTTGCTGTTTCTCGGGTAGCCAGCGAACGGGGTTCCAAACAGTTGTCGTGTCTCGAGAGGGACGGTCTGGAGCGGGTGCTGTGCTGCAAGTAAGCTTCTTTTTGCGTAGGAGACACCTGGGATACTCGGAAAGAAAACAAACCGCTTGTGGCCAGCTTCTTCTTGTCACATGTTGCAGCTTTCTTGGAGGTGGTCGTCGTAGTAGTCGTCGTGGTCGTGGTTATCGTGATTGTGGCAGTCCCAGCACCGGTATCGGCGCTCTCATCTACCACCGTCGTCGAGGAAGGTATTTCTGCATCGATAGCATTGTTTCGACGACGCTTCGATGTCCGAGACGGCATCGCGGCGAATCCACAGATGGAGATTCTGTCATCCAATGTCAAAATTGCTGCCAGAATGAAATGACACCACCTTTGATCGAGGAAAGGGGTGTCAGCTTCAAGGATCGTCATGATCACCGAATTGAATACATTCTCTCCAAGCTCTCTCCTCAGGGCCAGGCAACAAGCGCGTCGATCATGCGCGCAAGTGTTGCTTTGCGTGAACGCGCGCGCGCGAGGTCAGAAAGGTACGCGTCATCACACGGACTAGGAAACTTTTGTTTGCGGTCGCCTTCGCCGAGCTCAGGCAGCGAGCTTATGCAAAATCTCAGAGTAGGCAGATTCGTCGATTAATCACTGACAGAACTTCATCTCCCGTCAGGAACGCCGTGGAGGAGCTCGCCGAGGAGATCTATGCTGCGTGGAGTCACGGCGTCATCTTCGGACAGACACGTTTCGGAGATTCGCAACCCCTTAGAAGAGAATAAATACTCATTTGTGACATGTCCCTCTTTAATCGTTCCTATCGTCAGTAAAGAAAAAGGAGGATGGATCTCAAACAACCTCCTTGAACTCCCTTCCCACACCGCCATCATCTCCACCAGCCGCCTTCTTCTCCCCATCACCACCACCAGGCCCATCCCTCCTCGCCGCCGCCGTGCCACTGACACTACCCCCAACACTTCTCCTCCGAACCTCGCCTTCCTCCTTCTCGATATACAACGCAGGTCGCTTCGCACTCGTGGCTTCCGGGTCGCGATGGACGAGAATGTTCGAGTGATCCCTGAAATACTGATCGATATCCTCGAGCGTGCGGGCGGCGGTCTCCGGGTAGAAGAAGTACACCAAGGGCACGAAAGAGAGGTTGAAGACGGTCCAGATGATGTAGAAGCGCCAGCCCAATGTTTCGATTCCGGTGGGTGTGATTTCGACGACGATGAAGTTGCAGAGCCAGTTCGTTGCGGTGCGTGGAGAGAGGAGAGAAATGTTAGCTGGGAGGTTTTTTCTTGGTGGGAATTATTGGGAGGATGCAAGGAGGGATGGGGAGGGGGGAGAGACATATCTAAAGCGGCACCTTTGTTGCGCATGGCGAGGCCGTTGATTTCAGCGGGATAGAGCCAAGGAACTCCTATTCATCGCACAAAAGATCAGTAAAAGCATTCTTGATCCGAGTAATAGGTGAGCCCCAGGGAAAAGAAAAAGGAAAAAAAGAGAGAGAAACTCACCCTGGAAGCCGATCCCAAAGAAGACGTAATACAAGAAGAAAAACGCGACGCTCGCACTGGCGACCTCCTTGGTATGCGGATACCCAGGCATTTCGTTATACCGCAACAGGACCGTGATCATCAGATAACAGCACCCCTGGCCGAGCGCGGCGTACATGAGCATCTTCCTGCGACCCCAGCGCTCGACGTTGGGGATCCCGATGAGCGAGAAGAGCAGGTACGATACGCTGTTGCAGGCGGCGAGGAGGCGGGCCATCTTGTTGTCGAAGCCGACGGAGGAGATGAGGACGGTGGGGAGGTAGTAGGATGTGACGTTAATTCCTGGAGAGCGAGAACAATCGGGGGTCAGTTTCTTTTCTTTTGTGCGAGTTTCATCATCCTTGGGTGGAGAAAGAAAGCTGGTGATGATTTCTTCTTTGCGGGGAGGATTTTTGCTTTACCGGAGAATTGCTGCATGAACTGCGCGCCCATCCCCAAAAACAACCGTCTCAACGTCCCCGAGCCCGCGCTCGCGGTCGCGCTCTTCTTTCCTCGGAGCAGGTCGCGGATTCGCACTTGGTGTTCCCGCTCGTAGGCGGTGGTGAAGCGGATCTCCTTGAGTTCGGTCTGGACGTAGGGGTTATCGATGGTGGTGCCCTCGATGTCGGCGAGGATGAGTTCGGCTTCGTCGATGCGGTTCTGTGCGACCAGCCAGCGCGGGGATTCTGGGAGCCAGGGGACGGTGGCGAAGAGGATGATGATGAAGATGAATTGCAGCGCCAGGGGGATGCGCCAGGCGATCTGTGAGGAGGGATTGGTTAGTTCTGTGGGCTGCAAGGTGGAAGTTTGATCAGGTCGATGGTGTGTCTAGACTTACGCCGCCTGGAAGAAAGGAGAATCCATAGGTGACCCAATTGGATAAGCTGAATCCGGCAATGTTGAGGATCAATTCGATGACGATGAGCTTTCCACGCCACGCGGCTTTGGAGGTCTCGGCTTGCCACGGCGGTGCCTGTAGATAAGGAAATATGTCGTCAGCTTTGACCCTTTTCTCACTCCCACTCCCTCTCCTCTACCAAAGGCTCAGACATACGGTAGCAGTGTTGCAACCATTTCCAATTCCAGCAATGATTCTGCCCACGATCATCTGCGGGACACCATATGCCGTAATCTGCAGCAGCGCGCCAACCGACATGATCGTGGTGCCGAGCAGGATGGTCTTCTTTCGACCGATCATATCGCCGATGACAAACGCCATGATGGCGCCGAAGAAACAGCCGATGTCGTAAATGGCGGTGATGGTCCCCTGGAGGGAAGTGTTTCCCACGATCCCGAGGGTTTGGAGGAAATCGTCGGTGACAATGACGCCGCCGAAGACACCTTTTGGTGGAGATATGTTTTTAGATTTCTGCTCGACTTCTCTTGTTCGCGTGGAATTGTCCATTCCGAACTTGGACGCTTACCTTGATCGTAGCCGAATAGAGCTGTTGGGGGAAAGATTGAATGTCAGTCGACATCCTTTGTATGGCCTCCTATCGAAATGGGAACTCACTCATATCAGTACCACAGGCGACGGTCAACCAAAAGGTCAACCAGCCACCCCGGGCCCCAAAATACCGATCCTTCATGAACGCCATCGTGGACTCTCGCGTCGTGTATCAAGACTCGGACAAGCGTACACAGAGGAGACAGGCAAGGGAAGATGAGGTTCTAGCGAGGAAAACCACAATGGCCTTCGAATGTATATACACACACAGTGGAGGGGGCGCCAGAAGGAAGCTATATATGCATGGAAGCTCACGATTTAATAGATGAAGGACAAAATCGATCGACATTGAAAGTATACCCAATCGCGTCTCCACCAAGCCGACATACGACATGACGAACGGGCGATGCTTCCACGATCATCCGCTGTTATGCTGCATCTCTGCATGAAGCTACAGCAGCACTCCATGTACTCCGGCAGAAGCGCATTGCCGGGGCCCGATGGGTGGTGTTGGCGGCGGCGGTTGCGGTGGTGTTGGCGGCGGATGGTTTTCACCATGCATTGTGAGATCGTCATTTCAGCAGTGTAAGCGAGCTCGGATCGCCAACCGGGCCGGTCGAGCGGGTGTTATTGTATGCGTGCGTGCGTGCGTGATTCCCACATCGTTTCTCTCCGTGAAGTACTACAGTGGAAGTGCGAGATGGCCATAGGACGATATTGCCTGCCCACTGCCCGTGCTAGGCTCCAGATGGCAGCGCACTACCGCAGTCACACGGATAGTGCTATAATGAACGAATGCCAATGTGGAGAGTCCCTACTGTTTATTGTATAGGAAGGTTTGAACCGTCAATCATCGGCAATCGAAGGACGACCAAGAGCGGAGAGAGGAGGATGCCAGCGAATATGGGGTAAACAAGGTGGGAAAAGCCTCTCCTCCCACCTGGGCATCTTTCGAGATCGGCGGGCATTTCTTTCCACCATTGGATTTCGGGCTGGAAATGATTGATTCACAAGGACGGCTTGTCATTACTGCTACTGTACCTAGGTAAGTAAAGACAATTCATGGGAAAGGCTTCGCCGAAGCACCAAAGAGAGCTGGTCCTCCGTCTGCTTCATTTTTCCATGCGGGTGCTACGTCAGTGGTGGAGGAAGTCAGTCACCAAGTGGAAGGATTCACCCACTACCTACCTAGCAATAAGTGATAACCACCCACTAGTATGTGAATCGAGTGTGCTCGAAAGATCGGCGAATTCGCTCGGAGGCGTTTTCGGCGCAATTCTGGCGGGCCCCAAGTGCTTTGAGGCGGCGGTCGGCGGCAGTCAGGGCTAAAATTCGCCCTGCACATGGCCGTTGTTATCCTTTCCTAGACCTCAGGCAAGAAAGGGATCTGGGAGTATTAGATCTCCTCGTGATGCATGGATTCGCATTCGGACCGAATGGGAAAAGGGACACGGGCAGTATGCAGGAGGCTTTGGATTGTATTTACTCTCTCTCTCTCTCTCCACCGCCTGTCAGGAGTGATGTATCGATTACACTTTGAAGACTGCACGAAGGGATTCCGATGTTATTCACAGTGACGGCATTTCAATTGATAACAGGACTTATTTCGTTTGTCTCACTCTCGTCGGCAAGTGACGGCAGATATCCACCGCCGCTTCTTCCCATCACAACTGACCGGCCCGGGGACGAATGCAGCCGTGATGCTGTAGATCCTCGGCAGCTGCGTCCAACAGAACAGTAGTACATGCATATCATATAGAACAGTATACAGTAAATATACACGGCTTTGCCATCCCACACCACATGAAAACGCCGTCGTCAACGTCAGTCGAATGCGAGCAAGTCGGACGTCATCATCGAGCGGGATTCGTTTGGGGGAACGATCCCCAGAACTTGAACCGCCGCCCGTATGCCATGACATTTCCCACTTCTCCATCTACTGCCAATCTTTCTCGGGATGGTAGTGTAGGCTTTATTGTCGGCGTGCCTCCCAGATCAGAACAGTAGAAGAGGGCGGCATGGTGGCAGTGAGCTGTCGTTTTGTGTGACGATGGTGGAGCTCTCGACTGGCGCAGGTACGGTTTCGCGAAAAGAAAAACCGCGCTATGCCTGGGCGTATCATCAGAAGAAGTATGTCTGTAGAGACACAAAAGAACCATCTCCACTGCTGCTCCCGTGGTTTCTCGCGCCAAACAGGCCAATAACGAGGTGAGTGATCCAGATCGTATTTCAATCCCGAAACATCGGCTTTTCCCTCATGATCATCGTCCAAACCCACCGATCGCACCACCACCGATCTGCGCCCCCAGAAACCCCAAATCCAAAAACTCCGGCAAGCGCACCGCCCTCCTGGACAAGAAAATCTGTGCGGGCGCTCCGCTCGGCCAGACAAGTACCCCGCGTCGAAAGCACAACGTCACCGCCAAGCTCGCCGCCGTGATAACAGTCAAAAGGATCGTAGGGCGTAGGAAGGAACCTAGCAAGGTACTGCGAGGAGGAGCGGGAGCGTGTTGGAGATGTAGCGTTGAGGTGGATGACCCGGGGAAGAACTGATGCAGAGGCGTCGGCAGGCTGTCGAGGATTGCGGAGGAGATTTCTTGCAGACGCTGGGCTATGCTGGTGGGAGATTCTGGGGCGCGGAAGGGGAGGCCGGAGGAGGAGGTTGTGGGTATCGTGGATGGGCCGGATTGGTGGAGGGCGGTGATTTCTTCGGCGGGGGCGTGGAGGTGTAGGCGCTGTCGCAGTCGCTCCGTGTAGGCGACTAGTCGGGGATATCTGGCGCGGAGACGGTCTGCTAGCCAGGAATGCGGAAGGGTTGGGTAGAGCATGAGTGAGAGATATCCGAGCGCGAGACAGTCCAGCGCGTGCGGTTCGCTCGCGTCCAGCAGAAAGCACTCTTCTCTGTCTTTCCCTTCCCCGCCTAGAAGATCCTGCAACGGTGCTAGGACATCGTCCGCCAGTGCGTTCAATTTGAAGACCGCGGCGTGCTCGGGCTTCTTAAGCAGTCCCTTCAAAGTGTCCTTCTTTGGAAGTAGTAGACTTGCCCTTTGTCGGGTAGCTTCCGCAAATGCCGTCTCTTTCCCAGATGAAGTACCGCCAGTCTCCGTGCCTGCAGGGCGATCACTCAAATCCCCATGGACATCGTCGACATCGATAGTGGTCGCGATTCCGAGATGAGCAGTTCGTGCGCGGGCCGCTGCTCTCCGCTGTGGTGGGAGAATGTAGTTCGTATGCCAGGGCAGTAATCTTGTAAAGGCCGGTCGAGTGGCATTGCGGTAGTTCTCAAAGGAGACGTAGAATGAAACATCAAGAAGGAGGTTGGCATTGGTTTCAAGGAAAGCAGTCGCTGCGATCGTATCGGCCTGCTGGATGGCCGAGAGGGTGCTGCGCTCTGGACTGATTCGCTTGTCAATGAGGTGTCGAGCTATGTTGTTGAAACCCCATATTCTTGAGGCGCCGTCGACCAAGTATGGCAGTCGAGTAGCATTGTGATGGGTAGGAATGATCGTGTAGCTTTCGGGTACGCGAAGTTGAAGGAGAGCGACTGCGGCATTGCATTCAGCGTCGATGGAGGGCAGGCCAAACGCAGGGCCAAGGATATAGAGTTGCATGATCATGCCATCTGTGAAGGCCATTGCATACGGATCGGCTAGATATTGACGAGGAGTACACCTCAGGTTCTATCAACGTCAATGATGAGACGACCGATACATCTCTTCAGCGCAAACGGAAGGTCCACTGTCGCAGTGTTCCAAAAAGGTGATGCTTCGTGAATAAATTCCGTCTTCCGTCAGTATGAACATGCATTTTCATGACTCGCGTTATTATGCGGGAGTGTTCCCCATGTGGTTCAAGCCGCATGCGCACGCCGGGGGCTATTTTCGCGTTTCTCTTGTCGCGGCTTCGAATTGGGTGTGGGTTATTATTTGTATCTTATCTTTGACTGTAAGAACACATTGGTCGTCGTCCAGTCATAGAAAGTATGTAGTGCAAAACTCTGCACTGGTGCGTGGCATTGACAGGATTTCGCCTCCAATGGCCAAAATTCTCACGAATGCGTCGCAACATGCTTAGTGTTGAGCAGGTGGAATTCATGACATCGCGCAGACTCCATGTGGTTTACATGCCATGAGTAGCAATGGAAAAAGGAGTTCCTGAGAAGTTCATGATCGAACAGGCAGGGAAGATCAAGAACTACTATAGTGAGCACTCGTCATATCTTGTGGCTCATTGAGCGCAACTAGAGAATGGTGTAGCGAATACGCGAGTGTAAAAGAAAATGTCAAGGAGTTTGTAAATTTGATTCGCCCGTACCAAAAAAAAGAAGTAGAAAGTAATCAAGAAGAAAGAATAAATACATGGGATTGTACCTCCCCCAATCTTGGCCTCGCCGCTCGTAGTCTAGATCGAGAAAGATTTCGATCCAGCGTGCAAAAGTCTGTCGAGATTCACGCCATTTCAACGCCTTGGATGTCTATGCCGCCGTTCACAATCACTTTCGTCTGCTGCCAAAGCTTTTATTTCGCTGTATGAATGATGGCCATGGCGGTGACGACCGGAGGGGATGCAGCTCTAGGATGCCTGCAATGCCGTGGTTGTAGAGCTCGTGTTTGTGTGTCGGAAGCCTCGGTGGTACCGACTCGAGGTGCTGATCTACGCACCGATTTTCGAATCGTGGGCGCATCGCAGAGGACCTCACAATGTCATTATTCACCTCATTCTTCCTTCTTCTCCTCCTCGGCCGGCGGAGGAGCGCCGGCAGCCTTGTTGTGCTCCTCCATCTGCTTAGCGCGAGCAGCAGCGGCGGCCTCCTCTTCCTCACGCTGGCGAGCTTCCTCTGCAGCGCGAGCCTCAGCGGCCTCACGCTCCTTGCGGCTTGGCTTGCGAACGGGACGAGTGCAACCTTGCGTCTCGATGAGCCACTTCTCGGATCGCTCACGGTGCCATCCAGCAGTCCATGAGCGACCATTCCATTTCTCACCTGGGCCCGGCTTCTCCTTCTTGTCAACCTGCGGCAGACGCTCGATACCGTATTGGAAGCGGCTGTTCAAGTAGCAGCGGTCCTTGTGCTTGTCGATGTACTTGTGGTTGTCGATCTCGGTGATGTAGCGTTCGTACAAAAAGGAAATGCAGTTCTCGTTGCGAGCGCAGGCCAGCTCGCAGGAGGTGAAGAATCGGTTGGGGCTCTCGAGGTCGGGCTGGTCAATCGAGGAGAAGTAGGCGAGTGTACCGTACCAGTTTCCGATATCGCCCTCGCTTCGGTCGGGAGTTTCGAGACGTCCCTTGGGGTTCTCGGCGAAGTTGTCCCAGTGGCTTCGCTGGTTCAGAAGGACCGGCTCCCGTAGAATCTCGCAGTAGTCGATGTTTCCATCCTCTGTTGGCGTCGGTCCGCTCTTCGTCGCGGCGGTGTTAGGATCTGAGCGACGTTTTTCGCCTGAGGCGCTGACGCCAGGGTGGACAACGACATTGCTGGTGTCTGGTTCGCCTTTTAATGAGATGAAGCCGATGACGATGACGGCGATGACAAGGACGAGAAGCGTCTTGGGCTGAGTGAGCCGGCGAGGGATGAATGAGGAGCTCATGGTGATGATGGATTATCGAATAAGGATGATGGAGTTTGCGCCTACTCCAATCAATAGCCTCCTTCCGACAAAAGCAGAACGCTGGCGAGCAAAGAGGTCGGCGAAGGGTGCGAGCAACTGCAAACGAATGTCGTCGTCTGCAGAGGCAGTGAGTCGGTGTGTCGGATAGGCGACGTGCAAATAATCAATGATGGGGAAAAGAAAGGCTTGCGTGAATTGTTGTCCTCAGGGCGATAAAGAAACCTTGGGGACCAACAAGGAGTTGAGGCGATCCCGCCGCCCCCAGAGATAGACACGACGCCCTGAATTTCTTAGTCCGTTGTTAATGAGGAGAACGCCCAGATTTACTGCACTAGTCCCGAATCGGGCAGACGATGGGGGATCGTTCGGCAAACGTTGGACGCGACCAAACCACGAGATACAGCCAGATGAACCATACGGACTAATGGTATAAATGAGGATGATCGTCGAATGAACTACAACAGCGCAGAACAAGCAACGACGGTTTGGCTATCGACGAACATACGAGATCTTAGTTAGACCTGCAAGCAATCGCGAGCAGCGACGCAGAGAGACATCGCGGACTCAATGGCAATGCGGAACCTCGTCTGGTTATTTCGCGTCTTTGTTCGCAGCGCGGGCCAGTCCGCCTGTCAATATTCAAATTTCCGAACTGTAGCTGCGGTACCGAACAAGAACAGACGCAGACAGCAGTGTTATCGCGAGATATGTATGCGAGAATGAAGGCAATGAGTGTATAATTGCGGTAGCCCAAGGAGCGTCGTTGGCTACGAGCATTCATAGTGATACTGTAGTGATAATCGTTGCAATGCAAGCGTGAATCTTTACACTTGGCTTGTTGCGGTAGTGTCTTGCGCAGGCCTCGGCTGGCTTCCCCTGATTTTTCCCCAATCATCAACCGCTTAGCACTAGTCCATTATGCAGGAACTTATGCAGGTGGATAATATATGTGTCTGATGCATACAGTATATGCAGTAGCTCAATGTGTTTCCCCTTACAGACCATGGTTCTTAATCTGGTCCAATGTGATTCTAAATTCACTACAAGCAAGAAGTTCTTTGACAAGAAAAGGCCAGGAGTACCGAGTTTCAACCTCGCGGAGGCAATTGTAGAATACTACCTAGGTAGGTGCCTATGTCAAAAGCGTGGAGGGTGAGAATTCTTAGTCAGCAGGCTGGTGATGTCTTTAGGGTTACCATTTCCTGCTTTTGACGAGAGACGAGGTCGACGACGAACACCTGACGAGTTCGCACTGGCACATGTTTTCTTTGTCGGGACTGAAGCCAAGGTGTCGCGGCTCTCCTACTGCTAGTATCCGAGGAGCCTCAAATGTGCGAGTGAATATGTGTTCTCGGGTTGAGGCATTGGCATTAGCATTGGCATCAGCATCTCACAAGTGACGAGACATCTACAACAGAAGCGAGCGCACAAGTTCACGCGCATAGTTAGTTCTGCACAGGAATACATGGCATTTCATTATTGTCGACATCATCACAGATACAAAACTACAACTTCGGCTTTCCAATCGTCAACTCACCGCTCCGATCCAAAATCCACCTCGCCACATCCCTCGCAAAGGTAACCTTATCCTCACCGGGCTCCGAGTGAAGCTTATGATACCAACCCTCATACTTCCTGAATTCCTTATCTTCCACCTTCAACGCCTTGTAGAACTTCTCACACGCCTCGAACCCACAAATCGCATCCGCCGTGCCGTGGCCCACCCACAACCTCGTCCGTCCGCCCTCGCCCAAACCCTCCCCGACCACCACCTTCCCATCCTCGAGATCCCCCGCGCGGTCCAACATGCCCGCCAACCCGGCCAATGTCCCGGTGTCGTGGCAGAGGGCGTCGTCCTGCCACACGCGCACCACCTCCGGGTCCCGGCAGACTTTGCTCGCGTCGAGTTTGTTCAACATGGGCATGTTCGGCAAGAGTTTCGACGCGAAGCGGCCGAGGGTGACCGTAAGCCGCCAGGGCCGGGCATCCGGGTGCAGCGCGATGAACGGGCTCTCGACGAGGTAGCCCCGGATGGTCTTGGTGATCTCGGAGGGGCCCTGCGCGGCGTACACGAGCGTTTCCGCGCCACCCATGCTGTGGCCCATCAGGAACAGCGGGAGTGACGAGGCGGGCAGGTTCCGGATGAAGTGGGTGATGTCGGCGAGCACTTGGGTGGTCGGGCCGGTCTGGCCGCGTTGCGAGGTCTGGTGGACGCTGCGGCCCCAGCCCCGCTGGTCGAAGGAGTGCACGATGATGCCTTGCTCGGAGAGCGAGCGGAAGAGGTCGCCGTAGAAATTGCAGTGGTCGGAGAAGCCGTGGATGAAGACTAGGCGGGCTTTGGCTGGGACGCTGGTGTTCCAGGTTTTGGTGTAGAGCTCGATGCCATCGGGGGTCTTGAGCGTGCCTTCAGTGAAATTCGTGGCGGTATCCATCTTGAAATGAATATGCGATGATAGATGTGAGATCGCAGTCTAATCTTTATTGGAGGTCAGTGTTGATCAATATGATTTGTTGTCGCTGCTTCCGAGTATGACGTACAGTCAATAGGGAATCCAAGCTTCTAGAGCTGGCTGAGGAAGCTTGCTCAAGCTGCAACCCTCGGCTCTTCATACACGCTTTCGACAGCACCTCTTCACGTCTATCCACGCACCAGCAATGCAGCATCATCACCGTACCAAATATCATCAATAATTTGTGCGTTCTGGGGACGATCAAACGTATGCTTGCTTGCTTTTTCATACAATCTCATGAAGAATAATACACGTCGTTAGCAAAAATAATAAAGCGACCGATCGAAACAGTCCTAAGCAACTGACCACACATTGTCATGAACTTCAAATTCGTGAATGATCTCGTGCCCACGACTCCTGAATGAAAGATTCAATGCCTGACTCATCAGAGCATATAGTCTTGCTCAGCTTGAGCTTGCGATTACTGCCACGTCCGCTCGACTCTCAACCTTCGTTTCCATGCTGGGGCTTTCCCCCGTGCTCGCCTTGCCCCCCTGGGGCTCTTCAATTTGAAGCACATCTGCGCTATCACTTTCGTCTTCGCCGCTCAAGAAATCACTAGCTCCGAGCAGACCTCCGCAATCCATAAATTCCCTTTCCAGCCTGGTATAGATCTTGTCCGCAGCCTTTTGACGAAGTGCCCAGTCTCTGTTATCGCGCAGCTTGAGCTCGAATTCGAACTCCTCCAGCAGGCGCGCACGAGTCACTCCACGACTCTGATGAACTTTGGAATTAATGATGTCGAGAAATTTGTCGATTTTGTCCTGTGTGGGGCCGAATGTGGGTAGCGGGGTCGTGGAATGCACGGTTGAGACTTGAGACGGTCTTGATATCAGGAATTTGTGCCGTCTCAGTGCGATATTTCTGAGCTGGCATCTATGCCATCTGCCGGGTTCATATCTGTTCAGGCGTTTCAATTTGGACCGCTCCCTCGCCGTGAGTGGGGGCGGAGGATCGGCAGGAGGTGGGCTTCCTGGCCATTTGAAGAGTGTCGCCCAGAAGCCTTTATTTATTGCAGGTAGAACTCCAAGAGCACCATCAAACGCTGTCCATGGCAAGACCAACGGCGGGTGCACCCTTTGAGCTGCTGTCTCGTCGTCTTCGGTACCTCTAGTATGATTGCGCTTGGTTCCCGGTGAGAGGCGGAGACCGCGCTTGACTCGGTCCAAGCGTAGCTGAAGTCTCCACCCATTTGCTTTGCTTTTGGTGCAAATCCACAGCCGCCCTTTTGGCGTGTCATCTACGAAAGTGTGGAAGCGGATGAGACCCCCGGGGAAAATTGTGCTCGATTTCGAAGCACCAGTAGGGGAAGGTCGCACATTGTTGTAGACTGTCGGCGGCGGGGGCGGCCATTGAAGGCTATGTAACGGGGTCGGGGCGACGGCGAGATCAAGATGCTGCAATGATTTATCGGTAGGGGCCATCAATGACGATGGACCGGCACTAAATGGCGAAGGTCCTCCCAACGATGAGCTTGGCGGGAAGTGAGAATGCGCACCTCCATGAGTTGGTGTCGTTCCAGGTCCAAACAAAGGTGGCGGCAGGGGGAGCGACGTGGTACCGCCAAGAGCCCCAGAAGCTATCGGAGGCTGCCAGCCAGGTGGCGGGACAGTTTCTGATTGTGGAGGCATTGCTGGAGCTCCACCGGTATCCGCAAATATCCCATTTGAGACAATCCAATTGGGTGGAGGTATGGTGACCGCTTGGGATGGCAGTGATGAATTAGCAGCAAATATATCATTCACGGCAGCTATGGCCGTATTGCCAGTGGTCGGCATGATTGGAGGCATCCACGGATCTGGCGGAACTGAACCGGCATCAGAAGGTGAAGGCGGTGGCCATGTATTGGAGAGATCGTTGACCGGGGCGTTGAGAAAAGTATCGAAATCGAATTCGTTCAACATATCAGGTGCATCGAAGGGTGGCACCATACCAGCGTCAGCTGTAGGGAGATAGGGAACGCTGTCCCCAGCCCACACAGGATTGTTCGTGCCGTGGAATGGCATCTGCATGCCTCCGTGGGTCACCCTGACGGCCACGTAACATTTTTTGATCATCAAAGGCAGACAGGCGGCGATTTCCCAGCCTGTCAGACATACGTAGCTGCCTCGGCCGGAAGGCGTCCGGATGCTGTGGCGCGGCGGCCTGAAATTAGGCTGTTTAGTAGAACATTTGATGGATGGGGGAGCCCAGACGAGTGGTCCTTCGGGTAATGAGGTCGATGTCCCGGGTAGTGGCCATGGCAATGGACCTGTATCTTCAACGCCGAGAGTTTTGAAAGTAGGGTCGGCCGAATCCGCCTCTTCCACCTTGTGGTCAGTGATCGGCCACTCATTTTCAAGATTCCCAAGGTCATAGGACCCAACACCGAGCAGAGCAGAGTGTGTAGGTCTGGGACGACGTCTTTGAAAACGCGCCGGCTTTTCCATGGGGAGGAAGTATGTCATCTTCCCTTCTTGTGTCAAGAGCAGGAGATGCAAATGATTCAGCCGTGGCAGTTTCGATAGAACTTTCAAAATCGACGACCATGATCCGCTCTCAAGATTGACATTCTGCATCTCGATGGTATGTGCAGAGTTCAGGTTGCAGAGGATAGCCGCGAGGTCGCGATAGTTGATGTTGATACTGACCAGGTGGAGCTGTGTCATTTTTCTCAGCTCAAGCCGCTGCACGATGGCTGCACAGGTAGTGCCTGACAGGGGTCCCGCATCGCCCAGTAAATGGAGCACTTTGACTTTTTCGAATATTGTAGCGAACGTACGGGCGCATTCAACACTCTCTGGAGGCTCCTCCCTTTGCGGATCAATTGGTCTTTCCGATCCATTGCGCCTTGTACGAAATTCGAGAGACAGGCTCTCTACTTTGTCGAAAGATTTCTTCAGCTTGGAAACAATCTGAGGGTGGAACCTGAGATCTGTCGAAGGAAGTAAAGCGTATTTGCAGTATGAAAATACGGTCTCAAGATGCTCGATGGTGATGCCACTCTTCGCAACGGCTGTCAGCGTGGTCCTCCATACATGAGTAAGCCATGCACATCCGATCCGGTCGGTAGAAGAATTGTACACATGGTGCGTGGGCCAACTCGTATAACTATGACGAAGCTTACGAGACCACTTGTTGAGACCGTGACAGATAATGTCGGATGCCAGAGCGTGAGCATCGTCAACGAATCCCAGGAAGGACAGCGCTTTTATACGCTGGAATGCTCGCCGGAGCAGGTATTCATCGCCGCCAGGTTTCTTGCCAAGTCTATGCAAGTTCGTCTGATCTTGCCAGAACTCGGTGTGAGCATCGGAAGTGTAATCGCAGGAGAGTCCTTTGGGGGCAAGATGGTCAGCAAGCTCATCAATCCAGGAATGCTACGGCGCAACTCACGATAGGGATCAAATGTTCGATCGCGCTTGGTAGTGGTGAGTGTCCACGAGAAGCCAACTGTCAACAGATACACGTCCTTCAGGTAATTAGCGAATCTGCTCTCCGTGATCTTGACAAAGGTCTGAAGGCTTTCCGTAGTGAACATGAAGCATTTTCTACTAAAGTATTCGAGAGCGAACTCAGAGAAAATCCTGGATTCAATCTCTCTGCAACATAGGCGAAGGGCGAAACAGCTATCGCTGTCAAGATATTCGGTGATTTGTCCTAGGATCTCCTCTGGCAGAGCAGCCAAAGATGAGGTCTGAACAGTGGCGGGCATGATTGAACGAGCTGAGGATGTCGCAAGAGGGAAAAGCTGACTTGAGGCGTTACGGCAAACTCGCACCGACCGGAAGACTCATGCTATTGAGACCGATCCGAAGGACGTTGGTGCTGCTCTGAGGCAGTGCCGTGAGGCAGTCTCGACCTATGCGTTGAAAGGCTGCGCATTAAGAATGTCGGTGGCTTCTGTTGCCGTAGAAGCTCGAGGCGCACACGAATTTAACGTTGTAAGATCGCGCAGCGCATTTGCGACGACTAGTGAAAGGATGCGCTGTGTGCGCTGGCATGAAATGTATACAGCAATATGAACGAATATGCATGGAGGTGTGCAGCCGATGAAGGTGGGCGGACAGTGAGTTGGGGAAGTCAAGTCCAGATGCGCCAGGAATAGATAGAGTGCAGGCGCGGCCCGTGCCTGCGTTGTCAGCCTTCTTGGCGATCTTTGACCTGACACAAACTTCAATCTCACCTGGGCACCATCGACTCCAAGGCGAAGTTACTGAACATGTCTCAGAGGACGTTGCTACCTGAGCATCATTCAGAATTTACAGTCATTCGAATGATCAGCTCCCGCTCAAGCAACTTTCAGGCCTCGATGTTGAGTTAGCTTGCGACATGCAGAGAAACACTGGCGCTTCATGAGTCTGTTGAAGCTAGGAGGACTAAACGCAGGGCTACTGCAGATGATCGAGAATGGCGGCTCTTTTAGTGCGATAAATGCGATTTCAGACTGAAGATTAGATAGTAGCTAAGCCCATGACAAAATTCCAAAGTCGTGCCAAAGCAAGGTCCAGCCTCGCGCGCGACAAACCTCCTTGCTGAACTCACACAAACTTCGAGACAATCACTCTATCCCAAAGTAAACCTATCTGTGATGACGGTAAAATGCAAGACTCCGACGAACATTGCGTGCCACCGCCATCAAACAGCCAATCACCTCATGGTAAGGGTCCACTCAGCGCTGCCCGCTGCACCCCAGCTCGCATATCGCTGCTTTCGACTTGCTATGGTGTTGTCGTCCAGATAGCCAATCCATATGGCATTGGGGTTGTTGTAGATCAGAATGCTAGAGTCGCTGTCCTTGTCGTACAAAGTCTGAGTGCCGGGCTTCTTTTCCGCAACGATGGTTCTGATCTCGTTGAGGATAAATGTTCCTCGGGCGTCACTGCCCTTCATACAGCGGGACTCAGCGGGGGCTTGGTTCATGATGTAAGTGCAGGCCTTGTCGCGAGGGTCGACACACGCAGCATTTGCCAGCACAACACCATTTCCATAGTTTGCAATTCCCATGACGAATTTGCTAGCTGGGACATCTTTCGTGACCCAACCGAAGGTCTCAGTGACCCTTCTGAGGTCCATATGGGGGCGTAAACAGTCTCCCCTTGGGCAGTCGTATTTCGCGGTAGCACCCCACTTGTAGGAGTAGTAGCCATATGACATGACGATGAAGAAGTCGACTTCTTTTGCCATTTCCTTGAGAGGCCATGTCAGAACCGAGTCATCAACCCGAACGTCAACGGACAAGATCTTTCCTGGGCCAAGTTTGGAGCGCAGCTTGCGAACGAAGTCAAGGTAGATGGTATTTGCTTCATTGGCGTCCGGGAATTCCCAATCAATATCAAGACCGTCGAGGCCTTTGTTCTTGTCCAAAAAGTCGGCGATTTTGTTAACGAAGCCATCCATGTCCTTCTTGAGAGCTGTCGCCAGATTGTGACCAACGCTGTCGCCACCAAGGGATGCAAGCTTTTTCACGTTTGGCATGGCGAGAAAATCCTTCCATTGTGTTTCATCACCAAGACCAAGGGATAAGTCATCTTTGATAGTGAGGAAGCTCCAAAGGACGTGGGTATACTTTGTGGTGTCTACCTGTTTGGCCGTCATCGCACCGCAGGGACGGCTGTAGCCCCATGCATCGAAGAAGCCGACAGAAAGTTGCTGAGCCGGTGCACGCTCGGCGACCAGCGCCATAGTGGGCAAAGCAGAAGCGAGGAGTGTGGCGAGCACAGCCAGTCTCCTGGGAGACGGTAGAGCCCACATGATTGGAGTATTCGGAGTTCAGAAATATGATGTGTGTATTTCAAAGGAATGCCGCTTCGATGCGTGTGGAGGAGCCTGCCTGTGATCCTTCTACCGAACAGGAGGATGCATGGGCATCTTTATACCTGAGCGAAGGGAAACAGAAGACAGTGCGATGCCTCTCACCGGAAGCACGGCATATGTCTGTCGCAAGCAGCGCTTGTTGAAGCACAACATGCCCATCAAACTTACCATCTTCAAGAGAACGAGTGTGACGGACACAGAACCTTACCTACACACTCCAGAGGTAGTAGAAGCGGGACAGGTTTGGGTAAACGCGATCGAACACGGTAATGGTGAGCGATCATCTACTGTCCTGTCAGCTGTGCCACGACTCGGGACGAGTACCACCAATGCGATGAGAGTGCGTAAAGTCGTCGACGTGGTCGCATGGCCGGGATGAGCGAGCTCGACAACTACAAATCGCCATACTCGATGTCAGGGACGACTCGAGCGGAGTGAAGACCCGACCTGACCGGAGCAGTTCAGCCCTGGAGTCACCAGCAGGCGCCCGACGAGGTGCTTTCTCGGGACGCACGGAGGCGTTACAGACATTTAATAATTGCTTGATTGCTTGATGAAACCAGGACCCCCTTCGCGCATCACTCTTGCCGATCAATGATTGTTTTTGTCTCCATTCTTCCAGCTTGCAGCGGTAACTCAGACAAATTGTCCGTAATTCATGCGTCCGCCTGAGATGTGTTGTCTTTCCATTGGGCCATGCGGCAAATCCTAGGCGCGCAGAAACTGGGCATTTACCGTGTCAAGTTCTCGCGGACTTGTCAGCTTGCTGCTGCGCCGCTTGTACGGAAGGAATTTCCGTCGTCGTCGCCGTCGTCGCCTGTGATCGCCCTTATAGGCCTTGATTCACGGGAATTACTGCATCAAATGAGGAACATGGAAACACTATGCTCCTGGCACAGGTTTCTGGTGTCGCACATGTGGTGTTCACGGGACGGGACATGGTGTGTGTGTGGCTATGCGCGTGGCACAGGGCACACGTGTCAGCCTGAATTTGAACATGCTGATTTGACGTGCATCACAAACAGGACTGCACAGACGAGGGGGGAGAAAGTTTGAATACAGCGATGCGTTGTCGCAGTGGCCCGCTGAACGCAGAAATGATCTGGTCCTGATCGCGGCCTTGTCAGGTGATATGTTGTTGTGAAGTCATCCTCTCTCGGATTTCCTTTGCGGGCCTCACCTGCAACGCCATTGTGAGCGAGCCGCTCTAATGCATACTCGACGAATTGAGATCTTGGATCACCAGCCAGCTCGGCCGGAGAAATATGTCCACGACAAACGCCCTGAGCAACAGGTGAACTCCACGGAAATGACGCCCGAAGAAGAATATCGAAATCGTTGCGCCAGCAATACCAACAGAGACAAATTTAGAAATATAAAAACCCCGAAACCCATCTCCCAACTCCATAATAGTAGCCCGGGGAATGCCCGTCAGTGGAAGAGTTTCCATACCTGATCGCTTTCACCCTCATTGTTTGCAACCTATTCCTTTATAGCTATGCGCCATTTGATCGTCCCGCAATCATGCCCGATTTCACGCCCTCTCCCTCGCAGCGTCTCCTTCGCCGTTCCGCTAGGGGGCGGAGGCAATGCCGAGATTTCTGAAATAAATCAGCAAAGTCTGGGTGGACATGAAACTCTCCGCGAATCCAAAGAGTCAAATCTGGTGCCTGGACCCTCTGACCATTGCGCTTGAAAAAGTCGTTCGTCGTCGTCTTCGCCAGGAGGACATGAGCGAAGGTTAACCTCGCAAATCCCCCCGATCCGCACCTTTCCATCGCCGCTGGCTGGACTCCTAACACCAAGCCACATGTCAGATTTCTCCGACTCATTTCCGCGTGCAACGTGCGTGGCTGTGTGCTGAAATGGTCCCAAACGAATTCCCACGGTAGTTCCAGTCCTTTCTTGCCGGCATGCTTTGCCAACCCGCTCAATTCCGAGTATCATCAGAAGCCTCGCAGGCGTCGAATTCACCCAGCCAAAGTTCATGAGAAGTGACTCGTTCCTAGATCCAGAAAAAAAGAGTCGATCATCCTTAATAACTCTGAGGAGCTTGATTCTGAACAGGCTATTTTTTTTTGAAAATTGCATCGGTCAGCATTAAGATCACGTGGTGAGAAAGAAGCATGTCGTAGAACATACCGGTGAGTTGACCATGTTGGCTCGCTTGTTGCGGCCCTTCTTGATGTGACTCTTCAGGGCGCTAGAATCCAATGGCTTGAGCAGCTCAAAGGAGCAGAGAAGTTCGCCAGAGACGCTCATTACTGCGCCCCAGTTGTCGAATTCTCCACAGTACTGTTAAAAGAAAGTAAAAGTTACGTCAGCAAAAGATCCATCTCCGAAAGCATTCGAATCGTAATAGATCCGGAGGGAAGGGAGGTCACTCACGTTCGGTGCTGAGAACACCGTGACCAAGATCCGTTCGTTGAAGAACTCATATCCGTCTTCAACCACCATGTGCGCGCGACAGACAAGATCAAAGTCATGCTTCTGCAAGAATTCCATAATGACCTTTTTGCCAAAGCAATAGCTCACACCACGCTCATTCGCTTCCCAATCGGCCTCCATATCAGCCGGGTCCGACCATAAGAGATCGTTCAGGAGGCCGTAATCCGGGACATCGGTGGGTCGGGCGATGTTGCGGATGTCGTCCATATGCGACAAGGAGGGCGACAGACCGCCGTGTACACAGAAGATCTTGCCGGCGACGATGCTGGCGATGGGGAGGGTGTTGAAAGTGTCGACGAAGGTCTTCCAGACTTTGATGTTGCAGCGGCGTTTGCATTCGTCGTAGAAGCCATAGACGCGGGTGACGTTGGCGCATTCGTGGTTTCCACGCAGGAGGAAGAAGTTCTCTGGGAATCGGAGCTTGTAGCACAGAAGCAGCAGGATGGTCTCCAAACTTTGCTTACCGCGATCGACATAGTCTCCGAGGAAGAGGTAGTTGCTGTTTGGTGGAAACCCGCACATTTCGAACATGCGAATTAGATCGGTGTATTGGCCGTGAACATCACCAACAATCTTTACTGGCGGCGCTAATTCCAACAGAGCTGGCTGGGAGAGGAAGACCTCTCGCGCAGCATTGCAGATGGCCGTGATCTCTGCGTTTTTCAAACAGACCGTCTTCGTGACCTTGCCGGCATAGCCAGCGTCGACCAGCCGCTTGATCATATCATCGAGATCGGCTGTCTTCAAGGTTCCAATGTCCATGTTCGATGTGCTCGCATTTAAGCGCTCATTCAGGGAGAGCTCAGCGATCGCCAGGGCGCCTGCAGCTCCCTGAGATGGGAACGCAGAGTGAGCGTTGGGCAACTTCTTCTGCAGAATTGACTCGGTAGGTTCCGTGTTGCCAGAGATGTGTCCGTGACCTTGTGGTGGCGCGTCCGATACGGCGTCGACCTCACCGGAGCGCTTCGCATCCTCCAAGTCTTTCTCGCTGTGTCCAGCGACCACCGAGGCGGATATGGTGGGCGAGGGCGGCACATCCACCTCTTCATCCCCCTCGTCACTGTCCCTCCGGGAGCCATTGCCTTCAGAGATAGATGTGGAGGCGCGATGTCTCTGCGACGATTTTCCACTGGTGGAAGACTTGACCGATTGAGAATCGACCTTGTCAACACTAGTGGAGGATGCGCCGCCCGTCAGTGCAGTCGACGATGCTCGGGGACTGTCGTTCGATTTTGCGCCCGGGATCTTGGTGCGGATCGAGTCACGGAAGGACCTTGTCGACTCTTTGGTTTCGGACTTGCCGAAGGAAGGGTATGACGACAGCTTTGGACCGGAAGATGAGCCATCTTTGCTATCTTTGGATGGTTGGTTACCCATAACCGCGAAGGATAAGCTGAAGCTGGATTCTCAGGGATTTGAAGGTGTCGAGTGCGCAAGCAGTCAATAGCGTCTGCGAACGAATGTCTGTGTACGTTTGTTCCCCAATCCAAGCTTTAAGGCGGTCTGTAAAGCCTGGCCAGATAGGCGAGGCTATGAGTGTTTGACGAGGAGGCGTTTACTGCTTTGACATAGAAGCTTTCTGGGCCGGCTCCGCCAGTGTGGCTCAGTCTGACTGGTGGAGGCCTTTGTTTTCTTTGGCGGTCCAGAGTGGTGTGTGCCTCTGGCGACGGGGATCAAGCGCTGCGCGGTGACGACGGGCGGCGAAGACTCTGTCGCAAGAGCAACCCGAGTCGGGAGAGGGGCGGCGAGTGTGAAGTTACTAGGTAGGACTGAACGAGCGAGGTCGTGCGACAGGTGAACTGCGACCACGAAATGTCAGCCGTGGTTTCCGTGCAGGATCTTCAAGCACGCGAGACCGGGCAGGTGGGCGGTATCGTAATTGCCAACCCTTGCTCATCAGCGGCCCCACCTCGAGAGCGATATGCGAAGAGACGACAGGAGAGTCTAGATGGGAGAACACGTGGAGAATGCCGACTTACAATATGCAAGTTTGGTGGTGTTGACGGCACGCGAGATGGCACAGAAAAGAGGAAGTGTGTTGAGAGAAGTAGCTGTGAAGATCGTTCGGTTGGTGGGCGTAATCGGCGTGTGCAAGTGGATTGGCGTGGGCCCGCTATCACAGCCAAGCATACAGCAGGAAGAGAGGAGCAAGCAGCGTCAGTCAGCAGCAATATGATGATGATGAGCAACAGCCGCAAGGTACAGTACAGTACAGCACAGCACACAGTATAGGGCAGTTCGGGGCAGACCAGACGATGCGCACTTGAACATTCGCCGCACCTCCAGCTTGCTTCTATCACACCTGGGCGGTGCTATGCAGTACTGTAGTTAACGATGGCAGAGGATGGATATCTTTCGGTCTATGGTACTCTGGCACGCTGGGCCAACGGCACACCAGAACTGAGGACGTCATGCGATGCACGCCCCGGGCCTTGGCGCGCTATTATGTTGCGGTCCCTATCTGGACCAACCCATCATGCACCAATTGCAATACCGGATGATGATGATGATATTGACGATTAAAGCCCGGGACTCCTGGCCATGCTCGCCAACGACGCTGTAGACGGGTAAAGAGCGAGTTTGCCGGGTGTGTACGCCAGAGTGTCGCGAGCTCAGTAGGTGATCACTGCCATATCTATGCTAAGGACCGCTATCATGTTTGTCGCACGAGTCTAGAACCCGCAGAGATAAGTGAACCCGTTTGTGTCATCACCCCCAAGAGAGAGACAGAGGAAGAGTAAGAGTCCCTGCCCCTGCACGGCCTGCCAACCCAGCAGTGAGATTCCACAGCAGGTCTCGTCTCAGTAAGGGAAGAAAAAAACACGTGCATGCTCCATCAATTCCTTCTCTCCATGAATCAAAATCCCTCCTCCGCATCAAGCGCCACAGGGCCCAGGGTCCGAAAATGCCGCAGGCCAGACAACGATGAGAGACATATTTCCCTCTCTGCGCCGCACCCGACTATATTATATCAGTCAATCGAGCATCTTGGCACAATCAATAGCCACACGAATATGGACTGTGATAGCCAGGCGCAATCAAGGTCTCGTCGTCATGGCATTCCCGAATGTGCTCGCTACAGATTTCCGTCTGGGCAAGGGTTCTCTGGGTGAACGCCACGTGGGAACCCGCCGATCCTTGACGACAGGGATCCGGCTGGTGTATATTTTTTGGTTGGTAGGCAATCGTCGGGGCATGCGTATGGTGACGTGCATATACTTTGAAGAATAGACGACCACAGATGTCACAGGGCAAGATCGGAGCAAGTGGAGTCTAGCGCAGAGCGATGGAAAGGATCGTTGAGAAATTGGTATCATTGAGATCCGGTTTCTACGGACCGAAAATCTTGCGGAAAACTGAAAGGATAATCTAAAGTATAGCGAATGTGGTACAGGTACAGAAAGCACAAAGTGTGCGTGAAAAGAAGCAGAAGATGTCGAGAAACACGTATCCTCGGGAGTTCTCGCTCGGGAATCCGGAGGGAGAATGCGCTGGAAGAAAAGTAAGGAATTCTATCTCTTCTGATGACAATTGATCAGAATGAAAAAATGTGGTGTGCCGTCAAGTGAGCGCAAGCGACCAGACAGGAATCATTCTCGCATAGAGAATGATGGTATCCTGTGAGTGTGCCCAAGAGCAGGATGAAAGTCGGAATTGAGGATAGCCTCGAAGCTTCAGCTTAAAGAGCTTGGGGAGGGAGGCGGGAAATGGGCGGCGCTTGCGCTCTAGCTTGTGGCGTAGGAGAAAAGTAATGGGTGGAATCTGGTCAGTCGAATTATGTATCCCGGCCCAGCCGGTCTGGTCTGTTGGGCCTTTGAAAAGAAATTCGTGATCGTTCGTGTATTGTTATCGTCAATAGGCGAGTGGTTCTACGTTTTGATTTTCGCGAGAAAAGGATAGCAGGCTCTCACATAGAGATGATGTGCTCTCCTTTTCCGCGGTAGCGTTGTAGTTCGAGACCAACTTCACGCATTCGTTCGGCGCCCTTGCCGGGCTTGACCTTGTAGGCCTTTTCACCCTTAGTGGCGGCTTTGGCGGCGGCTTTCTGGAGCATCTTCTCGCGCCGGCGTTGGCGCTTCTTTTCAAGGCCCTTGACGATGTCAATAGCGCCACGCTTTGGCAAGTCTTTATTGGCGGCGGATTCTGTCTCGGCAGAGGGAGTTTCTGGCTCATCGTCTTCGCTGATGTTGAAAGAGTTGAGGCGACTCAGGACAAATTCGCCTCCTCGTGGAAGTGAGGAAGCGACTTGGGAGAGCGTCGGCACAAGACTCCCAAAAGCACCGGGCATGGCGAAGCTGATGGACGAGGTACGGCTGGTAGGCGAGCCAACCGCAGTGCCGACCGCCGATGATAGCATCGATACTGGAGCAGGCGACCGGGCTCGCTTTGGCGAATGGCCCATGGCCTTCTTGGGAGGTGGCGGCGATCGAGCAATGGAGCGGCGGGTTGGAGGCGGTGGAGAGCGACTGGTGATGCGGATCTTGGTAGGCGCAGGTGATCGTGCACGGCTGATAGGAGGTGGTGGCGACCGTGTGTTCTTTCGGGTGGGGAGCGCTCGGGCGAGAGGCGCTGGTGACCGAGCTCTGGCGGTCAGTTTGGTAAGTGCAGGTGAGCGGGATCGTTGAGCATTCTTGGCCCTCGGACGAGGTGATGCTCGTCGAGGCTGAGCGACATCGGATTCTAGCTCCTCCAGTCGTCCATGCATGAATTCGTCCGGGCTCTCCTTGGACTCGATAAGGTCTTCATCGTCTTCCTCGTCCATCTCGGGATCAGAAGTTGGGAAGCTCGGATCAATGTCTTGAGGTCGAGTGATGCGCTTGGCCGCTTCGCGCTGCTTCATGCTCTCAAGGAAAGCCTGCTCGACAGGTCGGTCTTCGTCAAGTGTGCCGCACACGAAGTCAGTTGAGTCGGGAAGGTCGGAAGCGTCAGGGTCGCGCGGAATCGCAACAGAATTGAGGTCTCGTTTGCGGCGAGATTGTCTGGGTTGGTCGGGTGCGACGTCACTGGAAGCACCAGAACCCACGGATGAGGCATCGATGAGATCGGCAGCAGGTATTTGCGAGAACAGACGTTCCATGTGTTCAACAGAAGTGGCGGCAGTTGAAAGTCCTCCAGGCGTCCACCAGTCAGCGTCACTGTCCTCTCCATCAGAATCGGAGTCTTCCGCAAAGCCACCTTCGTCGTCCGTGTCGAAGCCATCATCCGAATCATCCTCGTCCCCAAGTCCCAGATCATCTTCATCGTCCTCCACGTCGTCTTCGTCCGCTGCTTCGTCATCGTCCAATTGTGCTTCTTCGTCTTCATCCTCCTCCACAGCTTCTTCCTCGACTTCCTCGCATGCCTTTCGGAGAAGGTTTTCCTTCTTGAGCACCTCGCTCATGGTAAGGCGACTGCGGTATGCAGTCGACTCCTGGCACCAGTCTTCCTGTTCGTCTTCGCTCGATCCGAAGACGTGGAATCGAGTTGCTTCTCCTGACTCGCCTACATCGTCGGAGAATTTCCTGTTTGTGCGGGGTGGTGTGGGTGTTGCAGCAGTGGTCACAATGGACGGGCTTTGGCGGGATGCCTTTGGTGAGGCATGTCGAAGAGTGCTGTCGGAATCACGGTGGACCTTGGTCGGCGATCGTATGCTTGAGTTGTTTCTCCTTGCTGGTGGAGGAGGGCTCATCACGCGTCGGGCCGGAGGGCTGGTCACCCGACGGACGGGAGTCGTCGGCCGATCAGTCGCTTTCATGGTCGAGGAGCTCCGGGTCGGGCAGACAAACTTTAATGAGCATTTCCGTTTTGGCGGACTGGTTGATGTTTCAGCGGCCTGTGGTTGTGGCGGTGGCACTCGGGGATGTGAAGTCGGTGGCTGAGGTCCTTTACCGCCGCCACAGGCGAAGCTGATGCAACGCTTCCGGCCCAAGTTAGCCTCGAGAGACTTTTCGGAGATAGGCTCCAGTGGTTTGTGGACAGCACGGTCGTCGTTTGCGACGATCTTCGGTTCCGGAAGAGGGAGCTTGGTGATAGACGTAAGGTCCGAGGAGATCATTGCAGGTGGCAATGGCGGACTCAAAGTCGGGCTAGGTACGCTTTGCCCATCATCACTAGTCAGCTCAGCAGTCGACGCCATGCTATAGGTCGACTGTGTACTGAGTGCGCGAGGGCGGTCCTCGATTAGTTCTTCGTCGGTCAACTCATTCTCGGACTGAATCTGTCGAGTCAAAAGAGATTCTCTTCGCTCAAAGACCCTTTGGTTGGCTTTACCGAATGAGGTTTGAAGTGGCGCGAGATGTGCAGTGGAATCTGAACGTTGATTTAATATTGACTCAACAGCCTTGTTGTGCAATGTCTCGTTGGCTCCCATGGCAGATGCCTTCGAAGACATGGCTGATTAATTTCGAAAAGGGTCCAGGTATCGGATGGCGGATGAGGTGGTTATATGTTTGTTTGAATTTAATTGATGTCGAAATGGTCGATGGTTAGACCCTTGCGAACGGTACTGATTGTCGAATGTGCTGATGGTGACAGTATCTCCTCTACCACTTAGAGCGGCGAGTTATGAGTGCGACCCAACGGGCCACCTGGGCTATAAGGTGACGAACATGACGACCAGTGTTGCGAAAGTGGTGTCGCGAAGGTGAGATGCCCAGCAATTGATAGTCGCGGCAACCGTCGAGGTTTCAGGTGGCGAAACCCTGTCGGGGTCTTTGCTGAGAAATGCGACAGTCGCTTCGAGAAGGACAATGTCAGTAGGCTTCAAATCGCGATTACAGGATTGTAATCAGGTAGAAATATGTTCGAAAGTAGTCGTGCAGATGGCGAGAGAGGATCGTGGGCAATTGTATTTGGGGAGGGCTGAGAGCAAAAATATGGAGGGGAATGTGTGAGTAGAAAGAGGACTGGTGAGTGCTGGTGACAGAGAAAGTTTGCCTGGTCGGGTTTGCAGATGGAGGCGCGCGAGAGAGAGAGCCCCGAAATCTCCTCCCGCGTCTGGCTGCTAGAAGGCGTGGTAGTGGTGCGAGGGCAAGTGGGCACGCCCAAGCGCATCTACGCACCCGCCGGGGGATACACACACAGTCGCTGCTCTCCACGTCGACAGAACACCACACACCGAATCCTTCTGCGACCACCAGTTTGCTGCGCCAGAAGCGACACTCACTCAGCAAATGAGTGCTGATCGCACTCAAGCGTAAGACGACTAAACTCCCAGCTCTGGTGGGCAGTCTCCGGATGTACCGTGACGATCGCAAACGGCTGAGCTTGGCAAGACTTTTGATTCCCGAACTTGCAGCAGCGTGGGTAATGGATGAACGTGTTTTGGAGACAATCTCTTGGCCAAAGAGAAGAAGGATGATATGCAGTGAGGAGCATAATTGTGCCAGGTACTTTCGCGTCTTACCTGCTTTGTATAACCACAACGCAATCGATTCGCGAGACAAATTGGGAATGGGAAGGATGATCAAGAAGTGTGCGTGGGTTGGGTCTCCTCACGAGGCGCGGACCAAGGATACGGATCGCTCTTGGAATAGATCGTTGCCGTGCAGGTGCCGCCGCGCAGTGCCGTAACTGGAAAATTGATGATGTCGAAGTTGATGCGGTGGCAGTTTCCGGTGGGGTTTGGGCAGCCGCACTGTTGATATGTGAGACGAGACGCTCATAGAGGACGGTGGTGATCGCGTGTGCTGTGTGATGAGACGGCCGAGAGAACAATAGTGCAGTCCCGTAATAACAACCTCCAGCTTGGAAGATAGTGGTAAATAATTACCCATCCCACTGGCTACTCGCCCATTTCATTGCTGGAAATTTCGGGTGAACACCGCCTGTGACTAGATACAGTCCATCTCCAGTGCTACCGTAACGTACCAGGAGATGTAGCGCTACAAAGCACTGCACTTTATTCCCGACTTCGCTACGAAGTACTCGCGGACGGGGAGAATCTATGAGGGAATGGTCTCCTGGCGGCCCGTTTCTACATCTCCATGCTGAGCGGAGTGACGATGCACACGGGACTTCAGTCCCATGGTATGCACACATACCAAATTGATCCAACAACCCAGCTGCTCGCCGTTTGCTGCATGCCGCTGCCGGAGAAACGCAAAGATCAGGCGATACTGCCCGCGCTTCGTGGCTCTGCAGAACGATCGGTGGTTCGTCTTCTACTGCATGTAGTGCGCAGGTCAGAAAGCACAAAAGCATGAATAATGCAAAGCCCTCGCGCACATCAAATGCAGATTGGCGGGCGAGGATGCCACTGCCTGAACGGGCCTGGCTTTCGAGGGCTGCCCAAGTGCCCAAGTGGTTTGGAATTTTTCCAAGCGTCCTTAGTCGTGTCGTAATTTCGCACTGGTGAGATGGACCCGGCCGGGCCAGACGAGGCGCTTGTTTTTGCTCTCTACTATTGTACTTCGTGAGACCTCAACCTTTCCAAATCTTTTGGGCTGTCTTTTCTCGCCGAAATCGCTTCCTTGGATATGACATTTTCTAACGAACCAGTGTGAGCTAGTGAGCGACCTCGATCGAAGGCCATTATCATACAAAATATAACCCTCGGCGGGGAAGAGCCGGCATCTCGGTGCTCAACGGTGGTTCGCTTGGCTGTCATGATGATCTTGCTGATCACAGCGTAAATTCTACACCTGTCATCGTGCGGCATTACCTATGGATGTAAGCATCGTAAGGCTACTTCCGAAGATAAAATCAAAGTGGACACGTCGAGTAGGGATAAATGCATAACAATCTCTGGAGCGAACGCACGAGTGGACGGTGCCTGATCCAGACATGCCGCACGCATGCGCACCAATGTGTTCGAGTGACGATATACCGAACTCCATAACCGCAAATATGTGAGAGAACTCGACACTCTGCTCGTATGTCTAGCGCTCTCGCTGCTGGCAGAATTGCTCATTTCTCAATATCCCACATGGACTTGCACATGACCAAAGCGGACGCATCGGCCCTCCACCTCCCTTGAGTGATGACAGTGGCCCATTCGAGGTGAACCTTCCCTCTCCTCTTCTCAAAATAGTCGTATGCGGTGCGGCCACCGTCATCATCATACTGCAGAGCACATCGCGAACATCTTCCGATTTAACCGTTCAAATGTAGCACAAAGAGGAATAACAAATGTCATAGGATGTACACATGAACGCGTACCTACGTATGCATCGTTGCAGAAAGGATCAATCACATGTCTCAGAAATTCACACAGGACAGTGAGAATGACGTCGCTGTCCGTTCGATACATCACATGGCAGAGATTCCAGCGGTCGCAGTACTTTTGCCGAATATTACATGGACAATCTGTACAATTGACGAGGATCGGCGGTGCGTGGCAGTGCTCAGATGATCATCAGCTCACAGCCAGCCAGTCGACATTTCGGACTCGGACTTCGGGCTTCAACACCGCTGCTGCTGATGGAGCCAGAAGGCGCATATACTGTAGATGTTCTTCACGGACGCATCCGTGCCGTGAGCAACGCAGGCCGCTCTTTGACTCTATCCGACCACGGATTTCGCGCTGCTGGCTGTCATTCAAGCTGATTACCGCAAGCGGCCAATTCGCATCTGCAGGTGAGCCATTTATTGCTGCGTGGCCCAGGCGCTCATGCTCGTCGGTGGCGTCGAGGGTCCGTCGCGCCATCTTAGATCCAGCATAGCGGGTAAACGATCGGAAAGATTATCCAATGTGATTACCTATCGCGAAGTGTTTTATCGTTCATCATGCAGTTCTGAGTTTGGGGGCTATCCGCGTAGAATTCTATCCGTAGACGGTTGGAAAAATATTTGATTTCATGACCCTCCAACTTCGCGAGATGAGGCCAAGCATCGCCAAGCACGCCAAGTAGATTACACTGCTTCGATAATTCAATCACCTGTGAGACGCTTTCGGGTGATCTGCCCGACCCACCTTGGCACATATCATCTGCGCAAGGATAGGATGGCTGCTGTTGAGGATGCTGAAACATCTGATATCAAATACTTGTGACGGGCTTCTTGTCCACGTGACATGGCAACCAGTATGTACTGTACCTTTTCCAAATGTAAGAGCATCACGAGTTGACGCGAGACTTATTACGTGCAGCGGAGGTGCGCTGTCTAGGTCAGCTTGACCAGGTACACTCGCTTACTACAAAGACTGTACGGACGAAGGCTATGGATATGTAGCGTGACGGACGTCAGGTGGCTTGCCCATAACGAGCAGAGCGCGCAAAATCCGAGACCGATGGGAAAAGGAGCGGTCACTGACTCGCAGCAGGAAAACAAGATATCCTTTAGGGCCGGACATTTCGCGGGCACAGGCATCGGGTCGTGGAGGAAATGAAAGGATGCAGCAGTGCACGACCTACGAGCCTTTCCAATCCCCAAGCTCGAAGACCCGTCGCATTGATGAGTGGAGGTAGTTGGTGGACCCAACGCCGAAATCGCATCGATTCCTCCTCTCGTTGTCCGACCATCCGCCCATTTTTACCAAGGCAGAGAACAAAGCCCTGACCAGCTGCTTGCCGCTCTGGCCCTGTTAGCTGCTTGCTGCATGAGCGGTGCGTGAAAAACGCCTCGCGTCTATTAGCTTGCGGTATTTTCCAACTCTGCATTCAATCTCGCTTTTCCGTCAGATCTTTTGCGTGGAGAGAGCTGCAGGTGGCCCACGGACCTTTTTGGTCGTTTGTTAGAGCTCGTGTTCTTGCGGTCTACATTTTTGATGATGCAAGACATAGTTCGTTGTGTTGAGCCTAGCTCATTAGCGTGCATATCACGTGCCGAGCGATGCTTGATGCACCTCTCCTGTGAGATAGAGCCTGAGTGTGAGCGCGTGGCCAAGCCAACACATGTTTCTGTTGTACACTGTTTCATAGAAAAATTCCTAAATACAAACGCCCCTGTTCGTGTTCATCAAGCGACCTATTCAGGACCTACATGACTCCTTCAAATCCATATTTCAACCGGCGGTAAGGTAATTTGACCAGAATGAAATGAGGACGCCAAGGGCGCCTCTCCAGATCAACAATGTTACGTTACATTTGCCTGGACATATGATCAGCGGTGATGGGTCAAAGGCGTGACTGCTGATCTACAGAGCCAAAGGAAGCGCTTGACTTCGACACGCACGACGTGGCACCACAGTGGCCATCTCGAAACCTGGGATCAGCACGGCAATTTGCTGCTACGGTGTTTCATCATGGATGATCACAACGCAGAGCCTGTCATGCCTTCTCGGTGGGTTTTTACGAGTAACGCCTGTTTACGTATGATTTCGGGGCCATCCTCCACGTGTTCCTCGTTCATAACGTTCATGGATCGCTATATCTTTCATCCCCGGTGCTTCAGCCAAGAACTTTCGGGGTTGAGATCTTCTGCGGTGACGCCCAAGGTTCATGTTGATAAGAAATGCGTCCTTCATCCCCGGTTCAATCACTGCCATGCCCGATACAAATTCATGCGCCATGGAGATTGGAAGACCACTGGTAGCGGAAGCATGATCCCGGGCACGCATTGCATGGTTGCGCGTGGTCGTGAGAGTGAGATGCACCCTCATGCAGCTGCTTGCATCATGTCACCACACCTCCCCGCGAAACCGGGCCTGTAGCCCGACGTTGCACAATGAAGCCACCAAGATCCTTATCGCCTTCTTCCTTCATCCAAGGGACTATTGAAGACTATCGACACCCGCCAAGACGCATTGAACATGAGAAAAGATCTTGTTTTTCGTCAGACGAGGCGGGTCCTTGTTTCCCTTTTCCCCACGCGCGGAGAGATCTATGGATCGTGATCCCTTGTGCATGCTCGCACTGTATCCTTTTAACCACCACCTCAGCGCAACAACAGTGAAGGATTCATATTCACGTCCGAGCACAATCCTTCGCGCTTTAACCTTCCCACGTCTTTGACCGGATTTGAAGAAGCTTCTGGCACCGAATAGCCGTACCCACGTCGTCAGTTGTTTGTTTCCCTCCACTTTGCATGTCATCGGGAGCAGATGATCGCATGCATCTCGTCGGTGGGATGATGTTATTTTGAGGGGTCTAGTCTTGTTCTCCTCGTTTTCCCCACGGACGAAACAGCCACCAATGAACGCCTCGTGGTAGGCTTAAATCTGACCTGACCGTGGGGAAGTACATATGCTGTTGACGAACTACAGGACTGATTTGTGTTGCCTCGCTTGGAGATGACAAGCCGACAACCTTGGCCTCCATGGCTATCACGACGGTCTAGTCGCCCACTTCGCCTGGACCATCGGATGCCATGCAGATGTGTGCTTCACCTCGTTCTGCCAGCAAAGACAAGAAGCGAGATACGAGGACTGTTGACACCCAAGTGTATGGTCCTGCCAGCGAAAGTCACTGAACGAAGCAGTCGCGATCAAATTACCTCTCCCCCTTCTCCGTTGTCGATCTCGACATAAATCATGCATTGCATCGAATAGAAACTCATGACGTGCTCATACACATGTAAAGGTAAGTGCAATGGCGAAGGCAGTCATCAACTCTGTGCTTTGAGTATGATTACGAATGGTCGTCAATGGCATCATCCACGATGTGACATCGACATATCGCGGTCTGTGGATAAGATTCACGAGCATGGCGAATCACGAGTATCCAGCTGGTGGACATGGGTGAGCCGGGCTTTCGATGCTCCGATAGAACTTGTCGCCGAATCGGCAGAGAATGCTCGCCAGCCGCACACGGTGACGAAGACATCGTACGACTGTAGATATTTGCCATTCCTTTCGTCCGTTAGCTTGTAGGTACGATTAAGATGAAAGTCGTTTCTCGTCATCGCAATGCATTCGACGATGGGAGTGTCGAGCGTCGACATGGACGAGCTGCATGTTTCCGATTCAAGTATCAGGCTCTTCTGCCATCATAGTATCTTGATGTTCCAAGTCTTGATGTGCAAATGCTGTCACACTCGATATGGTATAAGGTTGTCATGAATGTGATCAAGTAGGTCGCACAAAGTGCGAACTCGATGGTGCAGCCTGAGGACTTCACTCCACGAAAGCGCACTGCACTTCAACTCTTTGCCGAAGAACTTCCTGACCTACAAGTATTTCATCACACATAGGCAGCTATCTAAAAGCCACGAGTCTGCTTTCGCTGTTGTAAATTCATTTATTCTCTTCGAGCTACAGACGAACTTCACGTCCGACTATGCGATGCTAAATGAAACGGTTTAGATTGGTGCGCCGCCGCCTTTTGTCACAGCTTGCGCGCACGATACGCAATTCGCGGCATCTCTCACACCAAACACGTCGAGTCACGGCACGGCACGGTGCAGAGTATCTCCAAATCTTGGTGAAACCCTTGGAAAGCCTTCAAAGTGCGCATCTGCGGGACGTGAGATGCGGATATTCAGCTGCTTCGCCACATACCATTCGTCAATAATGAAGCAGAAAGTCAGTGTTGTCGCTGAACGAGGTGGAATGGTAGGTGAGATCGACTGAAGAGCCGCTCTAGCCTCAGAGTCAGGAGATGCAATCGTTCCCGTTCTGTTTCGCGTCCCCGTCTCGCGTTTAGCGAACAGTTTTACAGGTGATGCCTAGTCTTTTGGACTGTTTCATTGGGGTGATGCTTGGCTCTGCCGGATCAACAGTTCCCTCGCCATGACCGAATGACCAAGGACAAGAATCGCTAGTCTTCGCGGCGATGTCATACAATCGTGAGACTGCATGCAAGCTGCTTCTTGATCGAGGCACGAGGTGTGGCACAGCCGCACGACATTCAGCCTCCGAGACCTTTGAGGATTATTGGGACAGCGGCAATTCGAACGTCTCCTGCAAGTGACATGGATGGAGTTTCTCACCCTGTACAGATAAGTTGCTCCGGACGTGCCAACTCGGGAAGCTGTCTCGAGATGTGCCACCTTGACTATGCGCTGCTCGGCAGTGTGCTGTTTGAGAGCTTGCACTTTGGAGGTCTTCAAACCCACAATGTGCTCGTTCCTGCCTGTACGAAGCTCGAAGATAATCGATATACAAAGATCGGGCCCAGGCCCACGCCCTCAGTGTTTGAGCTCTTACTCCCCTGGTCCTCACTCGAATCGGATAACTACGAGCCCACCTAGACGTATTGCGATTCAAATTACAGCATGTTCACGATTCCTGATCTGCTTCGAGCACCTTCTATGAAGTGTATGATATGGCTTTTCGCGCTTTTTCTGATCGTGGCTCCTGTCCTGGGCCGGAGCATTGAGCCTGATCGCGCCACGCATGATCAGCAAACAGAACCAGATTCCGACTCGAAGGGTGATCAGATCAGTAACCCATCCACAAGGAACTACACTCTTGTCGATAGATGCAAGAACTACGTTATCGCTTCCGGCGACTCTTGTCAGTCCATTTCAAAAAGCAACCGGATTTCCTTGGCCGCTTTGACATCTTACAATAAGGACACCTGGGGATGGACTGGATGTAAGACTTTGGCCAAAGACACCAGAATCTGTGTGGGAAAAGGCGCTCCACCAATACCAAAGACCAACTCGAACGCACAATGTGGTCCCACGAAACCTGGCGTTTCATTCCTCACGCCATACCTCTACAAAGGCAAGCTGGCCGACATGAACCCTTGTCCTCTCAACGCCTGTTGTGATACCGAAGGCCAATGCGGTTACACATCCACATTCTGCAAAATGAAGCCCGGGACAGGCACTGGATGTATCAGCAATTGCGGCACTATTGTAAAGAAACAAAGGCCGCCAAAGGACACGATCACGTTAGGGTTCTTTGAGGGATGGGCGTATGCCCGGGGCTGTGCAAACATGAAGGCAAAGGATATCGACACGTCCAAATACTCGCACATGGCGTGGGCATTCGCAAATGTCGGACAGGACAATTCAATAATCGTCACAGACCAAGAGCAATACAAGGACTTTCTTGCTCTACCGAAGGTCAAGAAGATTATGTCGATCGGAGGCTGGGCAGCCAGAGACGCCTTGCATGCAGCTACCCGACCAGAGAATCAGGAGTCGTTTGCGAACAAGATTCTTGACTTTCTCAATGCAAACAAAGAACTTGATGGGGTCGATATCGACTTCGAATTCCCCGATAATGCTGAACAGGCTGGCTGGTTTCTTTCTTTTCTTCGACAACTGCGTTCGAAGTTGCCTTCATCCAAATCACTTTCCATTGACATCCCCGCTGCATATCAGAAGCTTTCACATTATCCTCTCAAGGAACTGGCTGACACGGTGGACTACATGATCGTGATGAGCTACGACTACTTCTCACACAACGATTACAATTACGGTGTCTACACCCCTGACGACGGCTGCCCCCATGACCACTGCCTTCGCAGCCACGTCAATGTCACACAGACCACTTCCACCATGAGTCTACTCACTTATCACGCCGGAGTACCCGCGTCGAAGCTCGTCTTGGGCGTCGCAAGCTACGCCAAAGGTTTCGTGCTCAACGATGCCGCATGCACAGACCCCAATAACCCAGTATGTACCTACAAGCCAGATGGGCCATTCAAAGGCTGTCTTGGAGAAGCCGGCGTCTTGTCAATGAACGAGATCAACTCTATCATCTCGGCGAAGCAACCAGGGACTTTCACGTCTTATGATGTTGCTAGTGATTCCAATTTCCTGGTGTACAATGCTGCAACCGAGAAGGATTCCGCACCTGTGGCGCAGTGGTATGGTTATATGGATCGGAAGGTCCTTGAGAGCAGGAAGAAGCTTTATTCGAGTTGGGGTGCTCGAGGAACGGTGGAATGGGCGACCTCTATGGAGTAGAGCATTGTTGTATTGGGTTGACTTTTATGGTTACATCGTAGCGACTGGGTTATTCTTAAGGTGCAAGCGTGATACAACCGCAGTTGGCCTAGAATTGGGTCTGGCTTGCGTGCATTCTACTCTACCATCTCTGGGTGGCATTGTTCCAAGGACGTAAGGATGCTTTCGTCTGTGCACCCATCTGTCTTCTGTCGATGCTCGAACCTAATGACCACAGAACAATTATCCAAATCTCCATTTTGTCGGAATGATCTGTGTCATACTACATGATCGGTGCGGCCGGGTTGCTTGAATTTGGCATTGAGCGCGGCTTCACCATCGGCACACGTCGTCGATAGGCCGAAGCTCACCCCGCAAAAACCGCGTGCTCGTCATCGCGGCTCAAGCTCCACCGGGCAACTGCATTTGACCTCGAAGCACCACGGTTTTAACGTGACAATCTCACGATAAATCGGCCACGAGTGAAATCCGGGACAATTCAAGCTGGAGCTTCGTACACCGAAACTGTTCTGTGCGAAGCGTCACATGTGTCGGAATCACAGACCTGAGCCAACGATGACGTTGAAACCTGATTGATGCCCATCACAAGTCCGACTCGCCACGGATATCTGAACATTTCGTCACACACACCGACGAGTCTTGAGCTTCACCAGATCTTTCACAGTCATGAAGAATACTCTGATTGATAGGCTATATCGTCGTGAGACATATGGCTCCAACATCGCTTCCAACAGCTACCGCAAGCTGTACAGCGATCGCCGCCTGATCGACGACCTGGACATTGTTAATGAACTTGATGGTCATTCTGGATGTGTCAACGCGCTGAGCTGGTCTAAGTCGGGTAGTCTGCTGGCATCAGGCTCAGACGACCAGCATCTGAACATATACGCCTACCAACCCACGACCGTCAACAGCCAGTTTCAACTCACCGCGACCGTGGCTACCGGTCATACTCAGAACATCTTCTCGGTCAAATTCATGCCCCACAGTCAGGATCGAACAGTCATCACAGCAGCTGGAGATGGAGAGGTGCGCATCTTTGACCTGGAGTACTCGGGACAGGCAAGAGCAGCATCTCGGGCATCACATCTCGCAACGGAAGGGAGGAGGCGTGGCCGGAACACAATCTTCGATGGAGTAAGATATATGAGCGATGGAGATACCAATTGTCGGGTATATCGGAGTCATGGAGATCGAGTGAAGCGGATCGTGACCGAGTCATCGCCCCATTTATTTCTGACATGCTCGGAGGACGGCGAGGTTCGTCAATGGGATTTACGCCTGCCGAGCTCAGCGTATCCGTCACCTCGCGACGCATCGAGCGGCAACATCCCGCCGCCACTCATCTCGTACAAACGCTACAACCTCGATCTGAACACCATCTCGTGCTCGGGGAGTCAGCCACATTACATCGCTCTCGGAGGCGCACATCGGCATGCCTTCCTCCATGACAGACGTATGACTGGCCGCGATCGTTTGGCAGAAGCTGGAGTGCCGCTGTCATCGCCAGAGAACCTGTCTTCAGAACAGCAAGAATTACTAGGCCAAGCCACAAGATGTGTGAGGAAATTCGCTTCACCGAACCAGAAAAAGGCAGGAGCGCGCGACAATGGCCATATCACAGCATGCAAGATCAGCGATGCTCGACCGGATGAGATGGTGGTCAGTTGGTCAGGTGACCACATTTACTCCTTTGATCTGATTCGAGAGTCTCCATCTGATGCTCAAGGGAGCACTTCTCCAACCAAAGGCAGTCGTGTCAAGGAAAGTCGCGACCGCAAACGGAAGCGAAAGGCAGATAGCAGTCAGGGATCTACAGGTCGAGCAGCCACTGCTCGTGCACAGGGCGATAGGCAAACTCCAATGCACGACACTGCACTCCGCATTCACTATGGAAATGGCCAGAGCGAGGACATTCCTTTCGCGAATGAACGTGTGTTGACGGAAAAAGAGCGTGGTGCTCAACGTTTCGCCAAAGCGACTGGCGAGATCAAATCAGCTCTGCTCAGTCAATCATCATCAGCGACTTCTCCGGACCCGACGGCCGACTTCACACGTGCTCTCGGTCGATGCGCGAGTATCATGTCTGACATGGACGAGGCGATTCGGAATTGGTCTTACCCAATGCGTCCGAGCCCTGAACAAGTCTATCTCCAGAAAACCCTCCGTCGAAACAGAGAGAGCACCAGACGCTTCGTACAAACCGCCGGCACACTCGCGCGAGTGCTAGGCGGCAGAATACAAACCCCCTCCAGTACAAGCCCCATGATTGCCCATTTCTCCAGTGTCGAAACGAGCAACAGCCATCTCGAACTCCCTCCCGAAGAGCGCTTCGTCTACGACTTCATCAAAGCCATTCTGCTCTGGCTCGACTCTGGTATCGGCCGGCTGATCGACGGCTTCGTCCGACCTGTAGACGTCCGACCCGGCTCAAAGGCCGGCACACGTCTCCCCATTCCCGAAGACGACGCGACCACAGAAGCCATCGAAGACTACCTCATCCCCTATCTCCTTGTTCTCGCTGGAGATGAGCCTATCATTGACGTCGAAACCAATCGCTTCGAAATTGACCAACGACGCTATGTTTTTTCGAATCGGAAGGCTGCGGTCATTGCGTTCGCTCGTGCAACTAGGACGCCTTTTGCTGATCTTAGTTCTGCGGTCGTTCAGGCGGAAGGTGAGACTTTCGCCGAAACACAGGATCGTGCCGAGGCGCATGCGTTCTGGGCGACGAAGGTCGCGAGGGGGTTGTTGCTGGATGTGGGTCGGGTTGTTACTGAACAATTCGTTAATCGTGGTTTTGGAGGTTATGTGACGAATGGTCAGGATGGTGCGGATGAGGAAATGCGAGAGACAGATGGTGCTGTGGATGAGCAAGTGGCTTTCCAGTCAAATGATGGCAACATCTCTTCTTTTGAGGAATCACCAGTCGTTGCTGACGGCGAAGACGACGATGGTGATGAAGGGGATGACGATGACGATAATGATAATGATGACGAACTAGGACTGACTAACGATGACCTGATGGAAATTCTCGAGGAAGACGAAGTGCTTGATGAAGACGAAGACGAAGTCAACGGAGAAGACGAGGAGGACGAAGAGGAAGACGAGGACGCTGATAGCGAGCCTTATGAAAGCTCCGAGCCTGACGAAGAGGATGGTGTTCCAAATCTTGGTGTCCCACGACTTGTCTACCAGTCGGCCGCTGCACGTCGAAAGCAAAAAGCTAGCGTGGAAAGAGACATCGTCAGCTATGGTCCCACTCGGACCTATAAGGGTCACTGCAACGTCCAGACAGTCAAGGACGTCAACTATTTTGGTCCGGATGACGAATATGTGGTCTCCGGCTCTGACGACGGTAATCTCTTCATCTGGGATCGGCGCACTTCCGAGCTTGTCAACATCCTCGAAGGCGACGGCGAAGTAGTCAATGTCGTCCAGGGCCACCCTTATGAAACGATGATGGCCGTCAGCGGCATCGATCACACCATCAAAATCTTCTCGCCGGATGCCCGTGCTCGTCAGGTCGCGCGTCTCGGACAGGGTGTTTCCGCCCACGATGCAGCTTCTTTTAGTTCCCTCTCGTGGCCGCGGAGAAGAGGATTGCGGCGACATATTGGTCATCGTCAATCCGCAACCGAAACCGAAAATCTAGCCGCTGAAGCCGAGGACGAGGACGGATTGGCATCGGCACAAGTCGCACAACAGCAGGCGGTACATGCCGACGAGGACGATGACTATGTCGCACCGAATGGCCTGACGAGTCGAAAGAGGATGCACGATTGCGAGCGGATTGTTCGGCAGAATCAGCGACAACGAGAGGAGGGTAACCAGGAAGCTGTGATCACGGTAAGTCTTTTCCCTCAATTTTGCAACAGCACCCTTGCCGTACCCTTTTCTTTTCCTTCTTGTCGTGAAATGTTTCCAAAAGAAAAACCCTTCTCTTACCAAACGTTTCCCTCGTCTCTTGCGCGAGGCATAAAAGATCAGCCGTCAACAACTCCTCCAAATGCTCTTCGCACACTGGGCGAACGCATGAGAAAGGCCGACTACTACCACGCTTTTCCTCCGCCGCCACCGACAAGCACCATTCCTCACTTACACATGCATGGCTGCTCCTATTGTCCCCCTCTAATCGACTCACTCGCTGACGAATTGGCTCTCTCTTTCCGCCTTTTCTCGGGAATTTCAGCGCGCTATGTTGGCTCAACTTGCTGAGAGAATTCAATTGCATCGGGCTGTGGCCGGCTTGCCGCCATCGGATGATAACGATCAGTTGAGAGTGGTTTTGAATCAGAGCTGTGCGCAGCAGTGACATCCACTTTTCGTAAAAAAAATTGGCTGTGGCAGAGTTGTGGATTGCGTTGGCAATAGGCTACCTGGAGGGTGCAAAGGAATCCCTAAAGTGATGATATTGGATCCCTGAGAGGCTCCGGGCTCGCTTTGGTACTACACAGACCATCGTCTTTACTTCATGTAGCCAAAAATGTGACGACCGCTGGTGCACTGGAAGTTCTCTCCATTGTAATTCTGTACATTCCGCGCAAGCCCCCCTGTTGCCAATCTCGAACTCCAGAAAAATCCCGACAGCTCTCCTCGTACCTCCCTAATGATACATCGCATTCCCATTTCGACTTCTCTTCTCCCTTCCAATTTATTTCGACTTGGCCGCCTTCGCTTTCAACGCCTTCTTGCGGTTACTGCGGATCATCACCAAGCTGAGGAAACTTCCCACCACGGCGCCGCCCAGCAGGAGCAGAATCACGGGAATTCGGATCGCCCAGACGCGTGGAGGAAAGAGCGATTGGACGGGATGTGAGTCGTCGACGAATGGCTGGAGACCAGGATTGTCAGTCTTTTGATTGTTGGTGATCGGTGAGGGGTGGGTTTTGAGGGCGAGTTGGGTGGTAGAGATGATGTGTGTGATCGAAGTGGGTATGCTATGGAACTGGCCCCCTTTGTGTGATGTCGAGGAGTGACTTACCATAACCAGTGTCCAGAGAGAGTAGTAAAGAAAGACGGCGGTCGCGACTCCCAACATGGCGAGTCCGACGAGGCGATCAAGCTGGAAGAAGAGAAGTCAGGTTCAGTCTCTTCCGACGATGCAACCGGCGCTGTACGTACGAGTGTGTTTGCGCCCATACTTGCTGGTAAAGATATTAAAGGAGATTGAAAGAGCGTAAGAAAAGTCGTTGTAGGCGATTGTTGTGGAATCAACTCGTGATGCCGCCAATTTCACATATGCGATCGTATCCTGGACAATTATTCACTGACGCTGTCGCGACTCTCCTTGCCCGCGCACGCGTCTGGCTGCCAGCTGTCGTTCAGGGTCCTGTTCTGTCTTCCACGGATATGGCTACACGTGCAGCGGGGCCAGCCGCAGAGCCAGACCCTAATTATCGATGCCTCCAGGACTCTAGGCAAAGAACGTCACGTACACGATCTTCACGCACAATATTGTGGCTTTCATGTCACTTTGTAGCTGCAGCTCTCCTCACACTCAGCTGATGTGGCGAATCTCGCCTCTGCTCGTCAATGTATCATGTCCACACCAGGGATGTGCTCGACCGGTGAATCCCGAACCAGCAAGAGCTGCATCCATTCACATGAACAAGTCGCGCGCCTCTTCCCTCGCCATTGGTCGGATGGTCCGATATATTATCAGAATGCGACTTGAATCGTACGCGCGATGCTACAGCACATGATCATCGCCGTGACAGTGATCATCCTGTCTGAGCTTGGCTGAAAGCGCATCAAACTTTCCGAGGTTATCTCAATTGTTCGTGTGCTGCGGATTCGTGACAGCAAAGACCGCTTGAATGTTTCCAGCGACATGGTACTAGTGAGAGCTACATCGGAAATACAAGTCCGATGATTGGCGACCCGGCTCGTTCGATCTCAGGAAGCGAATAGTCATCACACTACCCCTTTCGAGCCAGACTGGCTGAGATCTCGCTTGGTCTACTTGTCCTTGGCATGCAGAAATGTATCTTTCTCGCTATACTGCATTCACTTGGGTGGTTAGAATACACACAGACGGTAGGTTCTGTGTGACCGTGGCGCACGATGCTTTGTTTTGCTTGTAGGTCAACCAATCGGACTGCTGCAGGCTGGATGCCTCGATGCACCTTCGCTCAACAAAGCAGACGCAGTGGCAACAGTAGCTGTTCACCCCCGGGACCTTATAAATCATGAATCTCCACCACGCTTCAAGTTGATCAACTTCATCACAAGCTAGGTCGACTTTGCGGTCGACTACCTTTGCTGAATAGCATTATGAGTAGCATCATTCGGGCTGATAACAGCGCCGGAACCGAAATCACGAGCAGAAGCGCACAAATAACCCAAGCCCCACTGATCGCGAGGGCGGGTGGCCCTGCACAACTCGGCCCACTCACGACAATTTTCACTCCGCCCGCAAGCTGTACGAATTCATGGACATTTGAACCGAGCTCATATAATGGATTTTCTCCTGGCTTACTTGTCCAAAATGCACTGGCGACGAGCATCGATCCAAGCTGTTTCCCGAGCTCCTGGTTTCGTTACGGCAGATCTTCCTATGAAGCATATTATAGACCAGGTCAATGCCCCGCTGGATACTCGACTGCATTGGCAAGATTCAGTAGCTACACGCAGGCCACATGTTGTTTATCGTTAGTCTCTAACTATGAGAGTTGCAAGAGCTTACTGACCGACTCGTTTCAGTGGATTCAGTTTGAGTGTAGGTGGTGGATTGATGGGGTGCCTCAGCAGATGGTATGACGACACTCCGACGAACGTTCGAGTTGTTGAAGGTTCAACACTTGGCACGACTCTTGTAAATCCGCCCTTGACCATGTGGGCGCAAGTGATTCAAGTTGAATATTCAGCATCCGACCTTTCACTTTTCACAACTAGTACGAGCAGCGTGGTGTCGAGTAGTCCGACGGCTTCGCCCAGTCAGACTAGTAACGCCTTGTCACAAACGGGCTCTGTTTCGACCGGGATATCTACTCTCACCAGTGTGCCGGCCGCAACGCCTGGGCCTGCGGGCCTCGCTGCTGGCGCCATTGCCGGAATTGTTATCGGAGCACTCATTGGACTCGCGTTGGTGGTTGGTCTGACCATATTCTGCACGCTGCGCAGGACAAGAGCCAAGAAATCGGAAATCACAACACCGTCAACAGATGAGAAACCCGCTTCTGCGACGGATCCCGGGGACCCCAGAGAACCACGGGAGTTACCTACCGTTGGATATGGCAAATCAATACGGCGAGCCGAGGCACCGACAGACTCCCCTCGGTATGAGTTACCAGCGGAACGGGCTCCAGCCGAAGCACCCGGCGAGCGTGATCCTGCCGAGATTCCCACCCAGAAGGATTCGATCAAAGTTTCCGACGTTCCAGGACGAGTAGAGCTATACTAAAGCTCTGGCTGGTGTAAGTCTGGATCATTCGGCTCGATGGGTATGAGTTATACCAGCGAGGCTTTCTATCATAATTCTCGTACTACGTTGCGAATCCTGTATATGCACATCGATACCATACGAGCCTCAATAGCACCAATCGTGAATTCATACGCGACCGCCTCCTCCAGATGGGAACTGAACAATCTTTCAAGGCACTTGCATAGCTTGCGAGATGAGAGTAATGTTGAATCGTAGAACCACAGACGCAACGAACAACGAAGGAGCCCCACGTGTACCGGGCGATGCATGGCAGTCAAATCAGGAGAGACGGAGAGTACCCAGACGATTTTGAATACAGGTGTTGATATCGATGCTGTGAACGTCAATTGCTTTACAGCACTGACGCTCGCAGTGTGGTTACGACGAGTTGATGTCGCGCAGCATTTACTCGAGAGCGGTGCTGACGGCAATATACGCAGGGCAGACGGAAAGACTGCGCTCTATCTGGCCGCTGAGGACATTGCAGCCCAGGAGTTCATGGTTACTCTTTTGACCGAGTGGCGAGCAGATGTGGATACAAACGCATGTAGCCTCGCGCCCATCATTCTAGCTGCAAGCAGGGGTCATGAGGCGATTGTGCGTCGACTTACAACATGTGGTGCCGATCTCAAGGCTGCGGATGATTTCGGCCGTACGGCTCTATACCACGCCGCCTGGTACGGAAACAAGTCTCTCGTGGAAACATTACTGCGCAACGGTGCAGGTGTCAACATCCCTGACGAAGAAGGTAATACTCCTCTCATGAGCGCCATAGAGGATAAGCACCACAAATACATCGTGGACCTGCTTGGAGCCGCACGGACCAGGGACGAGGGCAAATACACGAGCGTAGACGACGCCCTTCTTCACCAGATGCCCAACTCAGAGGGCAGAAGTACGGGCGTGCTAAAAGCCCTTCTCTAAGGCGGTGCTGATATTGATCTGACCAACAAAGATGGCTGTACGGCTATTCATCTCGCAGTGTTGGCGAAAGACATCGCCTTTGTCCGCGAGCTTCTGAAGAACGGTGCCGCGGACGATGTCTGCAACCTTGAAGGCTTAACAGCATTAGACATCGTGCGTTCACAGTACACGAAGAACGTCCTCGAGTTTCTGAAGGGTAAAACTGTGCACGATTTCCCTGGCCTTCAGGGCTCCCCCGCAACAGTACACCGCGCACGTTTACTGTACTGGAAATACGTCGTCGAACTCCTTACTGAGAAGGACAAAATTATGCATGTTTCTGCTCCATCTCTTGAAATGGGGCGATGGCTCTGAAGATTCACATACAGTTCCCAGTACTATATCGTGAGTATTGACAAGCCCAGCCTTTCTTCAGACCTCCAAAGTGAAAAGCTGACGCCATCAGTAGATCTCTAAATGACAATCGTGATGGAGTGAGAGCAGAGTTGGCGACTTCCTTTATTATGTGGTTATCCCTTTTCTTAAGACTTAACCTAACTTATCCTCAGCAAATTTGATTGTTACGGCTCGTTATAGTTTTGAATTTCTGAATATTGAAATTTCTGAATTCGAGGCCTTCTTCATCTCATCAATGCGAGCGAAACTACGCGACCGTTGTTCTCGACCGAGAAGTCTTCAAAAGAAAACAGTGTGTAGTCCTCGTTCGCCAGTTGTCGTTCGAAGATGGCAGGGAAAGCACTCAGGCTTTCGAAAACGTGATTATCGTAGATGTCAATCGTTTTCCTCGTTCTCTATGGGACTGATCTGCGAGTGTCGCTTCTGTTGCGTTAATTTCTTGGACATTAGACCGTCAGATCTTTCTTAAATCAATGCTGTGCTTCTGTGCGAAGGCGGTCTGAAATGAAGAATAGAGGCATTCGGAAGCCCATATGCAAAATGTGTGTGGTTTGCACATTCAGGGATTGGCCGGCAGAGTTTGGGGAAGATTCATCACGATTGAGACAGGACTTTCCTTTTCACCGCCTGGTCGGTCCGAATTGTGCCATTTGGAGCGCACGCCAGCCTTCGATGAGGAAGCGCTCGGGTCCAGCACAGCTCACTGGACGACTGCCGTGTGTCCACCCCAATGGCTGGGGAACCTCGTCACCGCGTCGATGTAGCTCACTGGGACCTGCAGGTGGATACAGCATCCGGAACTTGGGTTTCCCAGGGACACGGAAAAGTATCATTCCGAAGCTTGGGGTTCTGGCATCGAAGAGGTCAATAAGAACAAGTTCCTGGAAGGGATCTTCAGAGCGGGTTAAGATGTTGAAAACTTCTTCCCATGATCTTTCGTGGATAAACACCTTCTGGAGTGTTATTTCTCGAGCTGATGTTGAGCTAAGAAACGTGCAAAGCCTGGTTGCGGAAATGTGTAGTCCACGAAGGCTGCATTTCCGGAGTAATGGCGGAGCAAAGGAGTTGAGGCAGTCTCCGAACTCGAGTCGCTCCGATTCGTGATATTCCGGCCATATTTGCCTCAAGTGACGGTCGTGATTGTTGTACCAATGCAGATCAATGCTTTCCAAATTGGGTGCTCCTTTCAAGAATTTAGAGATTCTTGCCACGCATGCCTTGTTCAAGGAGGCATTGATCTCTGCATCTTCTTGCTCCATATAATGGCTGTGCGAAACCGTTAATTTCAGATCTTGCACAGTTTGCATAATAGCATCTTCATCGCAAAGTCTAAATTCGTGCTGGAAGACATTTATCGGAATGCTGCATCCCATGAACCTGAAAGCACGAGCAGAAAGCTGACTTGATTGGATGGCTTCTAGGACTGCTCTGATCCAATACAAATGACCAACCTCATAGGATTTGGGACTATTTTTTGAGACTTGGCGAGTGCTAGCGCGAGGCCGTACAATATCGACAATCAAGACCTTCAAGCGTTGACCGCCCGAAGCGTGACCCAGAGCTTTGAAGCACTGTGTGAGTAGGTCGGTGATTTTCTGGCGCTTCTCGATAAGATGGGTCCCAACATCATCGGCTGCATATGCTTCGGGACACGCAATTGTCAACTCTTCAACTCGACGACCGTAGCTCAGCAGGACTCGCAGAACACTTCGCAGAGCATCTTCATCCAACACCAGATGCCTTTTGCGGAAGAATGTAACAAATCTGCCGCCAGACGACTTGGATGAGAGAGCGCGACTTGTAGCCCGTAGAGCACAAACAGAAGCTCGATCTCCTAGGCAACATACTATCATCTCAATGAGCTCCCCCGGTAGATCCTCTAGCGTGGCTATCATTGTTATTTCAGATGGTGGAAGATGAAGTACAATGCCGATGGAACAGGACACTGGAGATTTTCAGCTTGGCCTTGAACGGACGCGCAGTGTTTCATTAGAGAGCAACATCGCCTTTGTATTCAAGTAGTGCCAAGGAATACTGTATCGTGACATCAGGCAGAAGTCAGCATTGGCATGCATGCTAAAGCGCCACGAAAAGCCTCCTTTGCGGCGCGGTTGATAGGACTGTTACCTGAGAAGCATGTCCAGATCTCTACGAAACTGTATGTACCAATCACCAATGTGCAGAGCCTCACGGTGTAGCGACCCTCCTCGTAATCCGACACAATTAGGATGAACGTGAAGATTGACCTCACGTCACCTTTTGCTCTCCTAGGTCAACGTGTAAGAAGGCGAGATTCAAGGCAGGGTTGGTTACCGATGTCCTGGATGCCTTTTGGTGTGGTGGAGAAAATGGAGAGCACGTTGCTGTCCACGGTTTTGAAGCTTGAGGTGCAGAACATTGACCACAGCACGAACGGAACAGGCAGAACATACAGGAGAGCCTTGGTACAGCGCTTGACGATGTTGATTCACAGTCGAGCGGGGATGATAACGCAAGCTGGAGATTATGCGAAAGCGATTTGTTAGTCTATTTAGTATCGCTCTGAAACTCTCGAACGCTCATAGCACAGGCGCCCTGGTAATCTTAAACGCACCTGGGCATGGAGAAGCATACTGGCCAATCCTCAGACCTCCTGCATGCAGCATGGCCCCGTCTCCCTGTTCAATATCGAGAATCAAAGTCTCTAGTGTGCAATTCGTGGACCTGAGAGCATATTCGCTTTTGTGGACGGACGTTCGAAAGCGACACGCATTCTCGAGCACCGGTTTGGATCATGATGTTGGATGATTGAGTATCAGCGGACGAGTGTGAGCGTTACATTGCGCATTGTGATTTTTAACATTTACGATGTGTCGTTGAATCGCAAGCGGCAGCAGTTATCGATCCATGGGCCAAGCCATCGTTAGGGTTGCAGTACGACGTCTCACCAACTTGAGGTTACGAACTGTCGAGCCCGGAGAGAAAGTGTAGTAGAGGCAGTTGGGAAGAATAGATGAAATATTGCGAGGTTTAATTCATCCGTGTTTCATCTTTATTGAAATGGTGTCCCTGAACGGAGCTGATGAATGCATCAGACGCTGCACGATGTTGGAACGAGAGCCTCGAACGGAGAAAGCTGCCCATATACTTTAGCATGACTGGGCCAGAATTCAGAAAACCGTATACATTTCTTTTGCATGATGGATCTTACACGCGCTCCCGCCATGTTCAAGTTGGATGATGTTACATACCTGCTCAACGGAGTAAACTCATTCTATCTAGACAAGTCTCGCCACAAATCAGTAGAGAAATCCTCATGCTGTTCAGAAAACACCTTTTTTGCTCAAGAACGACTCATTGTACAGTGAAGAAAATCAAAGAAGTAGAGTTTCGCCGGCCTCGAGGAGATTTGGGTTCTACCATACGCGCATAAGCGGTTGACCTCCTATCCTCCTCTCCACACAATCTCGTGCCTCCATGATGCCCCTGTCGGTGGAAACAACCATGATTTCGCCGATCTGCCGTAGCCCCTTCACCTCTCCCGCTTCTTGTCCCCGGATGACACGGCTCAGATCCGAATGTGACAGCCAAATGCGTTTTGTGGGCTTGGAGATCAATTTGAGTTTGCTCAAGACAGGCATCGAGTCGTGGTATTTTAGACCGAGCCATAGTCTGCGGCTTGCGCGGTTTGCCTGTGTGACGACGCCTTCATCGTCTAGTCCGTCTGGATCTGCGTATTCGGGCTTTGCAAACGTGATAGGCTGCTTGGTGACTTCGAGGCCCATGACGTTCAGCGTCACACCCTCGCGCTCGATATAGTTGGCTGATCTCCGCTTAGATGGACCGGCGAATGCTTGGAGAGTAGCATACTCAAATTTATGCTGGGAGACTTGCGCATCGTTCCTCCCTTTCCAGATAGCGCCTTCTTTGAGGTAGGATGTCTCATCATATAACGCGCGTTGGGCATCCGTCAAGGTGGCTAGAAACTCGTACTTAACACGATTTGCGAAGTCGTGATTCTCCTTTCTCTGTGCAGCATTCTCTTCTCCCTCAAAATCCTCGTCTTCCTCAAGATCCCGGTCTTTCTCAGGATCATAGCCTTCGGGAACCTCCGCAAATTGTCTGGCACCGCTGTCTTCTCCAAAGACGGTGGTTAGAGCATTCGCCTGACGATTTCGGATATCTTTTCGCACTTTCAAGACAAATCTGACAGCTCTTGCGGCCCAGCCGTCGTTGACGAGATCGTCGTACGACATCATAATCTGCTCCTCGGCGAAATCCACGGCGTCTGATGGGAACCCATGCTGCTGCAATGCTTCTTTCGTAGCCTTGTTTCGAATCTTGAATTCTAGTGCTGCTTCCGGGGTGAATGGATTTCGTTGTGCTGGTGTGAGAAGGTGGGAGCTGATGCGATTATTATCGCTTGGACCGTTGCCGAAACATGATGCTGGAGGTGATAAACCACCAAGTTTAACCTGCGATAGAAATCCTTGTCTATGTAGTAAAAGGGCAACCGAGAGGTGTAGTTTTGTGTAAGGAATTGGCGTTAGACCGAGTCGTGCCAGTGAGGCATTTTGAAGATGTGAACAGACGTGCGCGAGGTTGACGAGAGACATCGCATTCGAGATGGTGATGGCGACGTGGTATTATCGACACTATTGCATATTGCGCCTATTTGATGAATTCACCACTGATGATTGACAATGAACTTTTGGCTGGAGCACACGAGCGATCCGGGAGTCGTGCGGATGAGTCCTGATGGGGCTTAGCGCAATTACATCCACATCGAATGGACCATTGCGCGTACGGTGTGGACCCCTCCCAGGTGCGTGCAATTGGGCTTGCATAAAGACGAATTGATTGGGCGCTGTAGCCGCCGACCTTGAGCTTCGTCCATTGTCTACGACGCATTCGAACCCGGGCATTCATACATTGCGAGGACAGGATTCGTCGCAATACAGATAATCTTCCCTTCTCCTCGTAAACTACATATACGATCCAGCTTTGGGCGACCTAAACCGCGCCGGATCATCTTTGTTCATAACCTGGCGTGCCCCGCATTCAAACTACAACGATACCAACAACTACAACTGCGAACAGGACAAGATGCCTGCCGGTCCAGGCGAGAGTCTGATCACCACTCTGTGAGCTGCTCGGCATACGCAGGGATAGGAACATTGCTGATTACAGCTGCAGCTTCGGAGATGTTCACTACTATTTCAACGACCCGACTTCGAAACCACTTCATCACCGATTTGATCGAGGGAGCTACGTCTACCTGTATCACAACGCTGTCCAGCGCCAGACCAAGTTAGAGGTCGCAAATGCGGCCGGAACCCCAGATCAAGATGCTTTCCATGGATACCTCAATCATGCCCATATCCGCTACTCGCATCTTCAACCCAACCTCATCACGCTGGTCATCAACACCTCCGCTCTGTCAGACCACTCTACCTGGCACTTGCCGAGCTTCGACCTTACGAACCAACAAAAGTACTTGCACAAGATCCACGCATTGGACATATACCTTTGGACGGAGAAAGATGCCGCGACACTGTTGAATCATTTGAAGTCTGTCGTTAGTCCTGATCGTATGGATATCAAGAACGCGCCAGCATCGAGATCATCGTATGCTTCAAATGAGCACCATGACTCCATGAGCCCAGTCGTACAACAACTGGAAAAGACGGCGATTGGTAGTCAGTTCGCTCCACGCTCGGCTAGCACAATATCTGCTAGCTCGTTCGCAGGACCTCCCACCGCTCCCGCCAGCTCATTTGCAGGACCTCCTACAGCTCCAGTAAGTTCGTTTCCCGGACCTCCAACCGCTCCAGTCAGTTCCTTTGCTGGGCCCCCAACCAGCGCTGCTCCTGTCAGTACACCACCGCCTGTTATGGGCTACAACCCCGCTGCGCCTGCTGCACCAGAACCTGTGACCTATCGCGAGCCTACGCCTCCACCTCCAGAGGACGGTACTGGCACGGGTCTGCAGAATATCGGTAGATATGACAATGGCCCACAACTCCAATCCGCGACAGGATTTCAGCCCCAGCAAAGCAGCTTCATGCCCTCAAATCAGTCGCCAGCGTACTTCACAGGTCCGCCAGCTGCTCAGCGACCTGGTCCACCAGCCCACACGCCATCATTTGGCCCCACGGCCACCAGCACAATCTCTCACAATCCCGCCAACCCAACCGCATCACCTCCACCACCACCACAACAGCAGCCCGGCCAATACGCCAATATTCCCGCCCACCTCCAACAGCAATTCGCCAGCTATCCAGGCACACCCGGCTTCAACCAAACCTCACCACCTCCGCCTCCACCAAACTCCACCCAAACCTCTCCGCCGCCACCCGTCGGCGGCTACAGCTCCTACTCATACACCAACCCACAAACCCAACAGCAAAGCCACTCTGCTGCGGATGTGCATTCACAGGTCTATCGACCCACAGAAGCAGAGAGCTCTGGACACGGACCGAAGAGCTTCTTCAAACGCACGGCGACAGATGGAAGTACGGGCTCGAAGAAGGACACCAAAAAGGACACCAAGAACCGGCTGAATGATGGAATTCAAGGAATTGACAGCAAAGTCTCGGGATTACTGGGTCGTCTGGATAAAATGTTCTGAGCCGGAATGATGAGGGGATACATGCGAATCTAATGCCGTCAGGAATGGCAGGATCTGAGCCTTGCTTTGTGTTGTTGCGAAGATTCCCACCATTTGATTTCCATCAGCTTAAAGTACTTTTACAAAACCAGAAAAGGATACATCTGCTAAACACATGATGCTTTTTCACACACTTCCTCTCGCTCGCTGGTCCAAAGCCAAACGTCTCAATCCAAATCCGGCTCCCTCCTCGAGAACAACAGTTCCGGATCCGGATCCTCGTCAGAAATGTGATCACTCGGCGTCGTAACGCGCGTCCGCCGAAACTCTTTATCCAGGCTATGGATCTCTTCATCCTGCTCTCGATCAGTCGCCTCCTGACTCTCTACTCCCGTATCCACCAAATCACCACCGTCTTCCCTTCCTCTCCGACGTTCCACCGTCTCCCCCGAGGCACGCAACACCCCCTCGAGGATCTCTCGGCCTTTCTCTAAGGCTTGGATTTCTGCGCCTAAGGCTGCGATCAGGAGGTTCCAATGTTGCTCTTCGGCGTGGGAGATCTTGGTTTGTAGGGATGATATGAGGGTTTCCATGGCGTCGAGGAGGGTTTTGAGGCGGACGGTGCTGTTGTCGGATGATGTTTGATTGTCGGATCCGTCGTCATCGTGGTGGTCCCACGCGGAGATTGGTTGAGCGGGGGTAGAGAGGAGGGTCATTTCTTCGCGGAGACGGGTCTCGAAGGCGTGGAGTTCGTGGGTGGCTTCTTGCCAGAGGGCGGCACCTTCGTCCAGGGCGCGTTTTTCGTGTTCGATGGACTGCCGTTGGCGGGTGGATGTCTCGTTCTGGGTGTGGTAGTGGTCTTTTGCTTGTTGGAGCGTTCGTTGTTTGACCGGTGTCTGTAAGAAGGGTGCTCGTGCGCTGCTGTTGCTGCTCCACGATTGGGATCGGGAAGCGCGTTGAGCAGAGGGAGGCCCGCTGCGGAGGAATTTCTGCACGTCTTCCTCCAGAAGGCGGAGGCTGGAAGTGTACGAGGCGAGTTTCGCCTGCACGGAGTTCTCGACGGCAGCCGCTTGACTCATGAGTTTGCTATGACGAAGCTTCATTTCCATGAGCTGCTCTTCGGCCTGACTGATGTTCGTTTGGAGAGTGTCTGCTTCTTGTCGTAACCTTTGCACGCGAACGGTATCGTCCTCGCTACGAACATGCTGTGTTGCTTCTTCTAGCCCCTCTCTTTTCGATTCCCACGCATATATTTGATTGAGTGTGTCCGTAGTCTTCTCGGTCTCCCCTTGCAACTCTTCAAGCTCTTCCTCCTTGAGCGCAGACAGAGCGAGAATGCTTCTGTGGATTCCCCTCCTGGTGCTCCTAAGCCCTACTCTACGGGTCGCCGGTTTCTTGCCTTTCGCAGCACGAACGGAGTGAACAGTCGGAGTCCTGCTGCCAGTGGAGCTGTAATCATCTGCTGATCCTCCTTCCAACCCACGCACGAGGCCTTCCGCTTGCGCATCGAGCAAGAATTGGAGATCTGCCTCAAGCTCCTGCTGTCTTGTCCGTGTCGAGTCTGGCCTCTCAACAATCACCGACTGCGAAGGAATCGCTGGACGCAAGTTGGCCGTGCTCTGTAGAATCGGCGGCGGGATGATTGAGGCTGTCATCGAAGTGGGTGCGCGCCAGCGTGGAAGCTCATGACTCGACTCGGAGAGTAGAGGTAGTTTCCCTGATAGGGACTGAGCCAGCCATGACTTATTTGAAGACATGACGAAGCTCCAGGCGTTCCAGGTACAATATGTTTGGCCAAAGGAAATGACGGTCGTGAATTAGTTGGATATGTACCTTGCGCGAGCTCTGTGGATGAGGAAAGCACCAGTCGGAACGGCTTGATCGCGAATGTATCTCCTCTATTGATTTGCGTCCCTACTGGAGCAATTGTACGTCGGCCGTGGCATTGTCAGGTGAAACGTTGAAAGCAGGACATGTGATGCAGTGTGGTTTGCTCGTCAGGCGACAGTAATGCGCTTCGGCGTACCTCAGTCGAGATCTCACGTCATGTGCGTCAAAGCTTCTCGGGTGAATCTATCAACTCTCTATCGCGCTTTCATTTCGAACTGCCTCTCAGCAAAATGGCAAGAACTCGTCTCATTGGACCTGGAAGCATTTTACCTGGGTAGATGCTCTGCAAACACTTTCGCATCAATTCCTCTTTCATTTGCTGCGGCAATAGCAGTATCGCCCTTGCATCTCGACCACAACCTATCAATCCTCCTCGATGATGACTGTCCTGTAAGAATGCATCGCAGCGCTATCCTAATGAGATTGCCTACATCACATCATGATCCCGTGCAGATCTGCGTGAGCAGTGAAGAACACGTTAATCGATATTGTATGGGCAACAGAGTAGCATTTGAGGTTTTGATACAGCTGGTTGACGCCGAAGCCAAAGCAAGCCGAAGCTTGACAGCTGGAGAAAGGACCTGATGAGTAAGAAATTTCACAGTTTTTGGAGATTCGCTAAGACACAGGAGGAACTCGTGAAAATATACAGGTAAAAAACACATCTCGCTGCAACCAATCAGGATTGTCTTCATGCAGCATGAAAATTACCGGGTTCCGGTGACGGCGCTGGCATACTGGAGCGACGACGTCCTCCTCGTCGGTCAAGGAACACACCTGAGAGCCTATGATACACGCACACAAGCTCGTCTGTGCGATCATTCAGTATTCGCTACTCAAGCAATTCATGGAATCTCCATACATCATGGATCGTCCAATCCAATCATACTTGTTCGAGGCGGTCAATTGATCACGATTTTGATCGCAAGTAGACTTCCAACAGGCGAATTTTCCGTGGAGCAGAGCGCAGTCTATCAATCACCCGACTGGGTGCTCGATGCGACTTTCAGCCCGGCCATAAATGGGTGTACTGCTCGGGCCGCTCTTGTCACGGCTCATAATGCCTTGACCATATGTGATTTATCATGCGAACCTCTCTGTGCTCGGTTGGATATCGCGATTCCGGGGTCGAATTGTATCCTTTACTCTGCCAATATCACATGGCTGGATGATAGCAAGTGTCTTATTGCTTCTGGCACCGCCTTTGGCGACGTGATAGTCTGGTCATGTGCGGTCTCTGCAAGCGGCGAAGAGCTTTCAGCAGCCTCTCAGACACACTACGTCTTTTCAGCACATCAAGGATCCGTCTTTGGCGTGACCATTTCATCCCCTGAAATCGCGGCTTCTTTTGGAGGACGGAGCCGAGTGCTGGCAAGCTGTAGTGACGACCGCACTGTTCGATTATGGGACATATCCGACCTCACTGTAAAAAGTCCGACTCTACTGGAGCTTCAGCGACAAACAGGTTTCGGCACCGAAGATGCGAAAGATGCGAATGGTCCGCAATGTCTCTCGTCGGTCATGGGTCATATCTCGAGAATTTGGCACGTTCGATTTGTGCAGTACAGTCCAAGTGTGACTAAAGACGGCGCCGCACCCCTGAACAAGGCCGTAGTCCTCTCGTTCGGCGAAGATGCATCGTGCATTGCTTGGTCCGCGGAACCAGGTGTAAACTCGGTCGATCATCCTTTCCGGTTGACACAGATGTCTGTTGTGAAAGCACACGCAGGTAAGAGCATCTGGTCGGTCGGTATGTCGCCCCGTATGGATGTTGCAACGGGAGGTGCAGATGGCGCAGTGGCCATATTCCCAAGCTCTAGAATCACGAATGGAAACCCACTTCAAATCATCGATCGGACGCTCATCGACCAGGGCTCGCAAGGAGATAATTTCAAGTCATATGCATTCCTCGATGAAAGTCTGCTCCTTGCGACTACTGAGCACGGAGGAATTGCACTTTTGTCACAGAAATCGGATAGCACTACCACGCACAAGACCTTCGATGCACTGCCGGGGTTACGTGGCTTTTCGATCGTGGTGTCGATCTCTGGACTGGCATTTTTTGCAGGCATCGACGGCAAGGTGTACTCCTATTCAGAAGAGCTCTCAACTGTGACCGAGATTGCCGACACTGGGCGTAAGGTCGCCGACATGTTTGTTGGGAGCAATAGAAATGACGCACAACCGGAGCTTTCAAGCAATCTCACAGTGTTGGTGACTAACGTAGGTTCAACTACTGCTCACATTATACATGCGAATCAAGCAATCGACGTAATTACAATCGGTGCAGCTTCAACTCATGCGCAATCGAAACTCGAGCTTCCAACAGGTTTCATGGTCACGAGCTTTGCTTGTAAAGCATGGACGAACAATCTCACGGTGATTGCTGTAGGATCGAGAAGCGGAGCTGTCGCAATCTACTGCTTCGATTCATCCCATCAGAATGTATCGATTCCGACGTTGTTCGCGGGTATTCATAGCAAAGAAGCTGTGACCTCGCTCATCTTTCACGTAAGCTCTGCTACATCATCGAATGGAAGCTTGAGCCTGTTATCAACAGGTCGAGATGGAACATATGCTTGCCAAAGGCTCACTGTTGAGAAAGACACGTGCCAGCTCAAGTGCATTCATCAGCTATCATTGCCCTTCGGACCGAACATTGAAAGATTGGAGGTCCAAGAAAGCGGCCACTTGTGGGCTTGGGGCTTCAGGAGTAAGCAGTTCGTCGTCTACGACATCACATCGCAGCGAGAAATCATGACTGTAGAATGTGGTGGGGCACATCGCAATTGGACCTTCCGAAGTGGAGCGCATGGCGGAGAGTTCGTCTGGACAAAGGCTTCCAAGCTTTATTATACTCACCAAGATAGTTTGCCTTTCGAGCATGTTGCCGTTGGCGGGCATGGACGGGAAATCAAGTGCATGAGTATTTCCACGGGCTCTCCCCCTATCATCGCAACAGGAGCAGAAGATACAAACATCAAACTCAGCATATATCAGAACGAACGGTTCGACGGTCTGCTTACTCTGCAAAAGCACAACACCGGCGTTCAACACCTCCAGTGGTCTCCCGACAATCGATTCCTGTTCTCAAGCGGCGGCTTCGAAGAATTCTGCATTTGGCGAATAAGCTACAACGCGCCGATTCTAGGAATCGGTGTCGTTTGCGAATCAACGCATCCGAATCATGGCACTTCCGACCTACGCATCATGAATTTCGATGTGGAAATGCTTCCCTCACAATCAAGTGAAGCGGAGACGTTCGTGATCACCATGGCGTACTCAAATTCTAACCTCATTCAATGGCGCTATACCGACAAGACATGGTCCCTGGTCGCTGAGGGATCATACCTGACCTCCTGTCTGACACAATGTCTCCATTTCGGTGCCAGAAATACTCTCCTCACTGCAAGTACAGACGGACACATCGCGTTGTGGACGAAACACCTGCGCTCCAGCAACGAGACGAAATTGCCAACTTCACACGGACAAATCTCACCTTCCTCCTTAGAGTGGACAGTCCGGCACCCGGTTCACCAAAGCGCCATTCTCGCCGCAGCACACTACACCCTGCGGACCTCACCTCCAGTGAATCTGCTCCTCACAGGCGGCGACGACAATGCAATCGGCATAACCCGCCTACCATCCCTATCCGCCGCAGACCAAAGCACAACAACGATCTCCACGAGGGAAGCCCCCATCACCCTCCTCCTCACCCGCGCCCACGCCGCAGCAGTCACAGCCGTAGCATTCCTCGGATCGCGACCCTCTACCCCGACCTCTCCTTCTCCCCCTCACGAGGGAAATTTAGCACACGTCCGCTTCGCCTCCACGGGCCTCGACCAACGCGTCAAACTCTGGGAGATCCTCATCGACCCTGAAATCCCGGGGATCGACTGCGTGAGGAGCGTGAGGAGAATCCTCTCCCCGAATCACAAGGAGGAGACTGGCGGGGGCTCCTTCACGCCTGTGGCGGATATCTCCGGGGTTTGTGTCTTTCAGATTGACGATGCTCGTGGTGGTGCAGACGGTGCCGGTGGCCTAGGCGGTGGTACGCTGCAGCAGCAAGGGCAAGAAGAAGAAGAACGTGCGACGGAGGGGCGAGGGAGCAGAGGAGAAGGGGGAACGGGCAAGAAACAGCAAGCGATCTGTATCTCGGGCGTGGGAATGGATATCTGGAAGATCGCTCCCGTAGGGGAGGAAGAAGCGGAGGGGTCCTGAACGCGAGACAATACAAGGCAACGCGAGACAATGCAATGCAACGCGGCGGCGATGGAATATAAGGGGTGCATCATCGCCGGTTTTTTTTCGTTCATTCAATGGAAAGTTTGTGGTTTGGTTTGGTTTGTTTTTTCTTCTCTATACATGGGTCCGTCCTCCTCTCAAAATCGGCCTGTGCCGATCTCCTTCTACAAAAAAGGCAGGGATAACGTGCGAGACCCACCCGTCCTTCTCCCCTCACCGGTAGGAAAGATCCGTTCACACTCGCTCGCCCCTTTGCCCGAGTCCCACTTCTTCTCTGATGTTCTCGGACGGAATTTGATCTTCCCCGGGGCGGTGTCGCCGCTCGTCCCCTCGTCCGCGAGGCGATTTCCTCGACGACGACGGAGACGGGGACTCCTGGGGAAGAGAGGCGCGGATTGCGATTCCCGGAACGGTCGCGGTGATGTTTTCCTTTCTCTCGCCTGCGCGGGCGCATGACTTGGACTCGTCCGTCCCCCTTCTGTACTCCGAAAAGAAAATCTCCCGTCGAGGAGACTCAAATCTTGGGGAAAAATCTGCGTCGCGCAATGGAAGCGTCGCTGCGCTTCTCGGGGAAAAGGGATCAAAAAGAACGGACGGGGAGATCCTCGGGCCTCCAGATCTCCCGGATGGGCCAGAGCCCTTCACTTTGAGGGGGAAATCTCAAGTTCGATCCGCGAGTCGTTCTCGTGCTTTCCGTCAAAGAGCGGTGATTGGTTCGCGGTGGGCAGAGAAGCCCGATATCTTGAGGATCCTGCTGTGGCAATGAGAAAGCCGGGATTTCCTTCCGGTCCGATTCGCCTGTGGAAGAGGAAATCTCTACGGCATCATGGAGTCGGGGGTTCCTTCGGTAGAGATGAGGCGCTTTAGCGACACGCGCGCAAAGTCTCGGCGAGAAGAGGTGCCCGCGCCGATGAGGGCTTCTTTTGGAATTGGATCGTCGTCGATGAGGTCGATCCGGGAGGACCCCCCGCCGCGTTGTGCGCAAGAGACCCGGTGCTGACTCAAGGTGAAATGCAGAACGAAGTGGATATGTGTCATATTCGTTGTTTAGCGTCATTAATTTGAGGAATGGCTTGCTCGAAGATCAAGGTAACAAGGAGCGCTTGCAATGCAGCATGGGAGGGCGCTCTGATGGAAATGAGTAGAATATGAAGTCCAGCGAAGTCGAAATTCGCGCAGAGAGTGCTTCAGGGATCGAGCAATATTTGGTGGAGAAAATAAGAATGTATCGCCAGAGTGAATCTCAATATCATCGCTTTTGGCTCAAGACTGCGATATCGACATTGTCAGACGAAGCGAGCGTCGATACGGTAATGTTGCTGCCCGCATTTCCGACCCAGCAGTTGACCGGTCGGCTGGCGGCTGGTTGATACACGGCGACGGTGCAGGGTGTGTCGCTGTGCAAGGAGTTGTAACCGGCGCAGACTTCGATGCAATCGGCGAAGCTATAGACGAAGGCCTGTGTGATGTTTGACGAGCCGTATGTGGTTGTCAACGGGCTGACTTTGCTGCAGTAACGAGTGAAGTCGAAGCCTGACTGTGGTTGTTTGACGTCGGCCGCCAGGGCTGAGACGTAACGGGTGTTGTTTGATGCCGGGCAGTCGGAGAGTGGGGTGTAGGTCGGGACCGGAGCAGAGTATATTGATGCTGCAGCGGTCGTAGCGGTCGGGTGTGACGAGGAGGTTCTGTTTGGCTGGAGGTAAGCAGTTTTCTGGCACGTCATATAGAATGTAGATCAAGCACTCACGGTGTCGGAGCGGCGCCCGGATTTGATTCCCCATTCTGAATGTGTTGTCCTCCTACACCTCCTCCCACCGCGGCTCCAACGATCACGACCAGCATGATCCCCGCAACGATCAAGAAGGTTCGGATTTTCATTCCAAAGATGATCCGCGGAGGTTTCGAGGGCTGTCCTTCGAAGGCATATCTGCCTTGCTTGGAGACGATTGACATTTCTCGCAGGACAGGGTATTTATCGGAGTGAGGGTAGTGGTTGTCATCGTATTCCAAACCGTGAGCCGGAGCGACTTCCGGAGCATTGTGATATTGGTAGAGAGCGGATAGACGTTGGAGGATCGGTTCACGCTGTAACGGGCATGGTTGTCAGTCGTTGCCATTCACTGAGAGATCCGATCGAATTTCGTTATAGGACGGCCATCACGGATTATACTTACCGGTGCCGGTTGTTCTGAAGGCATTTTCGGATATGAAACGCCCTGCGCAGGCGACGACGATGATATATCAAGGAATGAAAATGGCAGTCAATTCCAGAAGAGAGAATTGAATATATCGCGCAGCAACAGCCGACGGGAATGAACGTGGTTGCGTTGAACACGCGTGCGTATGTAGATCTGGCTAGGGAAGGACGATGTCGATGATCGTATGTTGAATCAATGCGGAGAGAAGGGAAGAAGCTCGCAGTGGAAGAGAGTCCGTCTGGTTGGGATGAGGTAATTCGTCGGTATGGAAGAGGACGTTGCAGCAGAGAATGGCGGTGGTGGGAAGAGAAGGCGGAGGAGGAGGAGGAGGAGGAAGAGGAGGAGATCGCCCTGAACCGGGGTACAGTAGAGCGGGTGGATGTATTGTACTGGGCTGTAGTAATGAGGTGCAGTAGTTCTCCAGGGCTGGTTCGGTGGTGTGAGCGGTACCTGCAGTAGCACCCGTGGACAGCAGCGGCGAGACTCGTGGACGAGAAACTCTCTTTCCTCTCTCTCTCTCTCTCTCTCTGCTTGTCACTCACGTGCGGAGATCCACCCGGACAGGAACAAGAGCAAAGAAAAAGACCGCGGTGGAAGAAGAAGGGGTCATTGTCTTCACCAGTCGTGCAACGGTCGTGCCAGTTTCCCATTTCCCGGCTCTCTTTTTCACTTTTCTTGTGGTTTGTATGTATTGTATGCGGCTCTCCTCAACCAACATACGGAGGGAGGCACATGTACCATGATCAGTGAGGCTTCCAGCCCGCCCTACTGGCAATCAATCCTATCCTCGATCCTCCTCATCCCACCAACGGCCTACCTAAGCCAAAAACAGACGTCCAAGCAACTCTCGGAATTTCGGTACACACAGGGCATCCGTCGGAGCTGATCTACATCAACGGTCCAGATGACTCTAACGCATCTTGGGCATTGAAGAACGACATCATCGCGATATGCTCCAGTAGTCTCGGCGGCCGTTGGGGTGAGGAATTCGTGCTACAAAATGTCCGAAAGACCCGAGAACGTTTCACCCGTCGGTCTACGCACCATAGGGAGGAAAGATTTCTCTTCGCTTCGTATCCACGTCGATGACACGAAAACAGTGGCAGGAGCGAAGGACCGAGTACGAAAGAAGGCCTGAGCAGTATTGTCGTATTCGGCTCTCCTGCGGGGGAAATCAAAACCACCGTCCACGTGCGACGCCCAGAGCAAATCCCAACACCAACAGCCAAGCCCATGCACGACCCAACCAGCCAGCAGCCTATGAGCCGAACAGGATGTCATCAGAGAGCGAGAGCACCTGGGCATGGGCAGGCATGCGCCCCTATCCGATCCCTGATCCAGCGACAGCAGAGCCGTGCAATCCCTCCAACGCCGCATGCGCGGGGACACCAAAGTATGAAAACGCCACCCGCGACAGGGAATCTCTTCTTCCACTGTTGGCTGCGGGATGAGATTGCGTTTCCCGATGCGGGCATGCGCGTGCCTTGTTCCCAACAGAAACCACCGTCGTCAATGCCATAATCATGCCCGCGGTATCGACAGACGGAAATGAAACGAGTCTGTGGCATCGCTCCCATGTTGTAGTAATGAGCACGTAGATGAGAATGATCGACGGAGTCCGTTCCATCCGGCTCGGACAGACCACCGAGTTACAGTCCATGTACGAAATGATCAAACCATGCCGAGGGAAGGGAAGAGAGCAGCAGCGCCGCGTGTTGGACCCGTCATGCCTGCCCGCCTGTCTGTCTAGTGCTGCGGCCGTCCTCCCAGGCCGTCGTGATAGCGTGTCTCAGGCTCTAGTGACAAGCCATTTAGACTTCGAGGGGGCGGCGGGATCCATGGAGACAACGCGCGACGACCCGAGTCCCCCTTTTGTGTGTGATGAAATGTGCGATGCGAAACTCTCTCCCATGCGGCTTCTTCTTCCCGCGTGTCGGTCGTCGGGCGGGCACCTGCATGGTGTGATGAGACAACGGGATTTCTTGATCAATGCTCCACTGCGTCGCCCGTCCGGCACGCGCACACATGCGAATAGTCATGATGAGATGCATCTGAGGAGCGGTCCTCGCATCGCATGGCCCGATCGCAAGGGACGACACAGGTCCCGCTCTTGAACGCCATGTGTGCTCTGCAGCTCTCTCTGCGGAGGGAGCATCACAGATGTCACATTCGAATGTGACGAGGGCGTGCAAGCCAGGAGCGCACGCCGGGGGACCGACGCCATAAGAATAACTACTCCTGGCTCCGTACTGTACTCCACTACCTGTGCAATGATACACACAGCAAATGATACACACAGCAGCACGCCCGATTGACCTTTTTTTGCGCTCTTCCCTCTCCCTGATTCACCACTTCCCCGAGATCTGTGAGGGAGATCCCCGTGGTGTCTATCGAGCATATCTAATGATCATCACCACAGAGGAGGGGGAAAAGGGCTCTCAGCCGAGTCTGCTGAGCTGACCTCATCTCTCCAGTGGCGGACGATGCACGATCACTGTAACAATCCTATTATCATGTAGCACGTTTTGATGACAAAGACAGAAGAAGGCACGAGAGGGTGTTTCCTCCCGCTTATCAGGCATGCTGCTTTTCTGTGTGTGTGTGTGTGTGTTCCCGCAAAGAGAGCTGCGTAAGAATGTCGACGGCATAGCTCTCTCCCGCCTTCCCTCGTTGGTCAAACAAGTGCGTGTTTCCGGAGAAGAAAAAGGATGAAAGAAGAAGAGTAGTGAGAGAAAGGGAAAATAATTGCAGAAACCTCGAAACCATCTCATCTCATCTCCATCTCCATCTCTAACCCTCCCTCCCGCTCTCTTTCTCCCTCGGGTACACAAAAGGCAGAAGAAGTGAAACCGAAGAAAAGAAAAGAAAAGAAAAAATAAATCAATTAATCATTTGCGTTTCTCTCCGTAGCAAGGACATGAGTTTTTCCACCGACCTTCCCGCAGAACATTCCCATTTCCATTTCCATTTTTTCGCAGGAATGGGGATATCACGCGGATGAAAAGAAGTCTCCTACATCGGACGATGACTGTTGGTGGTGGTGATGGTGGTAGACCCGGATAGATCACACAGCAGGCGCTGAGATGGAGGCGGGCGGGCGGGAGGAAACAAGGAAGGGGAAATCGTCTTGGTCGTGAACATGGACAACAAATCAAGAGGACGGAAGTTTGAACGCATTCCCCCACTTGGGACTGTACATAGATTGAGGGGGAGGGGCCCTCCTCCAATTCCTCCAAAGAGAGCTGATGGTCAAACTTGTCAAACCGGCGGCATTCGTGACTCGGGGTTCGAGGATCCGCGCCTCCGTCGGCGAGTCTAGACGGCTTGGTACTTGCGCAGCTGTGTGAAGGAGAAAAAGTCAGTAAGATATCCTCTCGACGAACGAAGAAAGGGGGCGGATGAGGAAAGAAAAAGAAGAGGAAAGAAAAGAAAAGAAAGAGACTCACATCCAACGTCAGCGCCCTCGAGCTGTTGACCGCCTGATCGCGCATGACGCCCACCAGCGTCTCGCTGTTCTGGAACAGGCCGGTCTTGAGCGAGATGACGACGAACTGCATGCCGGGCCCGGCGTGCGCGCGGACGTACTGCGCCAGCTGGGTGGTGTTCGCGTGGTCGAGGGCGGCGTCGACCTCGTCGAGGACGAAGAAGGGGCTGGGCGCGAAGGTGTGGACGGCGAAGAGCAGGGCCAGGGCGGCCATGGTCTTCTCGCCGCCGGACAGGTGCTCCATGTCGCGGAAGCGCTTGAGCGGCGGCATGGCGTGGTAGCGCACGCCGGAGAGGTAGGGCTCGTCCTCGTCCTCGACGTCGAGCGAGGCGGCGCCGCCGAGCGGGAAGGACGGCGTCTTGGTGAGCTCGCGGTACACCTGGCCGATCTGCTCGGCGATGTGGGAGAAGGCCGTGTTGAAGAGGTCCATGCGCTGCTGGCGGATGTGCTCGAAGTCGCGGGTGGCGCGGCGCGCGGCGGACCGGGAGTCGTTGAATTCCTTCTCCGTCGCCTTCAGGCGTTCGGAGGTCGCCTCGAGGCGTTCCGCCGAGCGCATGTTCGGGGCCATTTTGTCGAGGGAGAGTTGGAGGGTGCTGATGGCTTCGGAGAGTTGGGCGTCGATCTCGTCGGTGGCGTCTTCTCGGAGGTCGTCGTCGAGGGTGGTGAAGTCGACGTGGATTCCGTAGTCGCTGATTTTGGAGAGGGTGCCGTCGCGGTCGTCGACGTCCATGGCATCTTCGTCTTCGTCGACTTCGAGCACCGCGTCTTCCAGCGGGAGGCTGTCGATCTTGCGGCTGCCGCGCTCGAGCGGGAGGTTGATGCCTTCGACCTTGCATGTTCGGAGAAGACCGAATCGACCGGTGGCGGCTTGCTGTACTTCCGTTTCGAGTGTGCTGACCTCCTTCAGTGTCTTTTCGACGCTCTTCTCACGCTTCTGTACTTCTCGTCGAGCTTCATTGACCCGTTCGCCACGGGCATCGAATTCCGCCTTCAGCCCTTCAATCTCGCCGTTGGCCGCTTCGATCTCCGCGTTGAGCACGTCCAATTCTCCAGCGATCTCTTCCCGCTCAGCCTTCAGCCTCGCCGTCGTATCACGTTCACGTTTCATGCTCGCCTGGTTGGCTTGGATACGTCGATCGATCTGTTGAAGCTGCTGCTCCGCGAGGATCAGCTGATTGGACAACCGCGAGGTTTGCCTCGTGAACTCGGCCTTCTTCTGTTGAGCTTCCTGTTGCAGCGCACCTTGCTGCTTCTCATACTCTCGAATGTTGGCATATCCCAGACGTTGGCAGAAGGCTCCAAAGACTTGATCCTCGATCTGAGCGACCGAGCTGGAATGCTCGACCAGCGTCTCCTTCAAAGATGCGAGACGGCTAGATTGCTCCTCGTACTTCGGCTTGATCTCGGCAAGCTGACTCTTCATATGCTGCAAGGTGCGCTTCTTGCTACTGATGTTGTTGTTCAACGCATTGAGCTCGTCCTGCGCATACCTTTGCTTGGTCTCCAAGCCTGAAATCTCCGAACGGAGTTGTTCCTCTTCTGCTTGTCGCTTGTGTCCCTTCGGTAGCGTATCAAGATCGCCTTTGATCTTGTCGGCCAAGGTCCTCAAATTCTCCACTTCGCTATCCTCGAAACGTCGCTTCTTGTCGTGGAGGTCACCGCCAGTCATGTTACCACCTTTGTGGATGATGGTGCCGTCCAGGGTCACCGCCTTGGCATCGATGCCCTTTTGATAGCAGAGATTCCTGGCGATCGAGATGTTGTCACAAACGATGGAATTTCCACACGCGTAGCTCATTGCACGCTCCAGGCTAGTATCAAAGTCGATGGTGTCGATGGCGAGGCGCATGCCCTGGTGCATGCCTCGCAGATTCGCATTGGCCTGCTTGTGGATGATGGTATCGAGAGGGATGAACGTAGCTTGACCAGCGCGCTGTTCCTTGAGATATTGAATGCAATCCTTGGCAGTCTTTTCCGAATCCACGACGATAGCATCGTAATGACGACCGAGCACGGTCGCCACAGCTGTCTCATACTTCTTCTGTTTGGGATGACACAAATGGCCGAGCGTACCCTTGACACCTGAATAGAGACGCTTCATCTGGCTGACCATTTCTCGGTGTTGGGCTTCTTTGTGAGTCTCGCGCTGGTACCCGACGGCTTCGTTGAGCCTGACAAGAACTTGATGTAGCTTCTCGTCGAGTTCGCGTTTCACTTGCTCCGTTCGATCTCGATCACTCGTGAGAGAGTTGATGGCGACACGTTTCGTCTCGATCTCTTTCGTGGTTGCGCCGACAACTTTCTGCACCTCCTTCTTCCGTGTTTCGAGCCCAGAAATCTCCTCGGTCAGGCTGGTCACGGCAGATTCAGTGCTCTGCACCTTCGATTCGAGAGAAGTGACGGTCTCTTCATCAGTCTTAATCTGGCGAGTGATGTTGTCGAGCTTGGTCTGGTCGCCACCTGTCCGCTTGTATACATCGGCACGGAGCCGCTCGAGTTCTTGAAGGTCCTCATCACTCAACTCCCGACCCGCCTGTTGTTGTTGATTGCGCCACTCTTTCTCCCAGCGCTTTTGGGCTTTCTGAACTGTGTCGAGATCGCTCTTTAATTTCGCCGCATCTTTCTTGTGGGTGTCTCGTTCTCCACCAATCTCTTGAAGCAGAGACTCATACTTCTTGACGTTCGATGTGTGGATGGAAAGTTTCTCGTCGATGGGAACCAGTGCGTTCTCCTTGTCTTCTACGGCCTTCTCCCTCTGCTTTACATCACGCTCATGCTTCTTGATGTCGCGGTCTACCTTGGCCTGCTCTGCTTTTGCTTTGTCCAATTGGTCGCGATGTTTCTGCACAGTTCGATTGAATTCTTTCAACTCCGCCTGGTGCTTCTGAATCTCGGCGGTGCTGTCCTGGATGGTGCGTTGGAAATGCCACAGCTTCCAAAGGATCTGGTTGACCACCGCTTGATCCTTTTCGTCGCGCGTCTGCTCAAACTTGTCGAGCTCCTCTTTCTGCTGTTGATACTGTTTGATTTCTCCGTTGATGCCACGACGTTGTTGAAGCTTATAGGTTTGCTCCTCATCAGCCTTGTCCTTCTCCGCTTTGAGGCGTTCGTACTCCGCCTTGTACTCGAATGAACCACTGATTTGTTCAATCAGGCGCGTGAGATCTTTTGGAGACTGTGCGGCGATGGCTTCGACATCTCCTTGAAACACCAAGAAGTTTCGCGCCTTGATCAGGATGTTTTCCGCCTCCAAAGCTTCGTTATATGTTTTGGCCGTGACTGAACGATTGTTGATTCGGTACTCAGATCCGCCGTTGGATGTGATTGATCGTTTCCAGCGCTGCTCTTCACCGGCATCGTCCTCGTAAACGGCCATGACCCAAGCAGTGGTGGGATCGTTGCGCAAGCCGCTCGTCTGTGTCGACGCATCCTCGTCGTCCGACGCGGCAGCAGCCTGTGAGTCGCCGTTCACCCCATCATCCGGTCCACCCTCGATCGCTTGACCATCCGCGTCGACCTTGGAAGTCTTGAGGACACGGCCACGATAGACCAAATCTTTGAGGTGTGTCGACCTCAAATGCGACGATTTGATGCCGAGAACGAAGGAGATGGCGTCCATGGAGTTTGATTTCCCGGAGCCATTTGGACCGATGATTGATGTGAAATATGAGTCGCCGAACTGCAATACATGATGACCTTTGTATGATTTGAAATTGAACAGCTCGAGCGCAAGTAATTTGCCCATGGTGAGCTGGCTGTGGTGGGTTGTTGACGATGGTGGAGATGAATGAGGATGGTCGACGGGTTCGTCTTCGTTGGCTCGAATTACCGATTCGATCGCGTGTGTTGCGTCTCACTCATTGCATCGTGTATAGGATGTGGAGGGGATTGTGTTCGCGCAGATGTTGATTGTCGCATGCGCAAGGACGGTGATTGAGAATTGATATGGAGATGTAACGCGTAGCTCACGCGTCGGCCGATCTTCACTCACACAGCACGCCAGCCCTGGATGGAGAGACAAGAGACGGACCAAACCAGCCGCAGAGACGGGAATTGTTTGCCCCACAATCGATCTCATCTCCAGCTGTGCCTGCAGCCAGAGCGGGACGGCTCGGGTGGACGGGAATTAGTCATGCTCTCTCACCGATGTGTCCCAGGGAGGGCTCGTTCGATCACCAGAATTCCCGCAGACAAACCTGGGAAGGGAGATGGATGCCCATGGGAAACAGGAAACAGTGCCCGCCCGCGTCTAGGTACAGTGTATACAGGAGTGCTGTACACAGTGTACAGTAATAATAATCATAAAATCACCTGGGCAGCTGGAGCCTCCACTACCGCCTTCTTCTCCACCTGGGCACACTTCACTCTCTTTTCTCTCTCTCCCGTTCCGTGCCTCCCTCCAACAGTATACTACAGTGCAGTATTGCGTATCGCATGGGCGAGAGATTTCCTCCGTAGAACTGGGCGTGGCGCACCCACATCCAGGCCGAGGTTTGCCCATTCTCCCACATCGTCACCTCCTTCAGCCTTATTGATTACCTAGGGATTATTGTGTGGTGACCGTGGAGAACCGTGACGTCAGGATCCCTCAAGCGCGCTCCCCTAGCTCCCCTTGGATGCCAGCTTTATTCCATCATCTATCTGACGGACAGTTGAAGACGCAGGTTCCGCCCACGGCTGTCTGTCGCGCACACGGACCTTCGAAAGTCTTTGGAGCGCGACGGCATTTGTTCGAGTTTACTCAGTACCTGAGTTTGCTCCCGAACCTCTCCTTGACAATGTTTTCGTGGTCACGGATGAGATGGTGAGATATTGGATGTAAGGCTACCGGACAGGCACACGCGTCCTCGCAGGTGGTGGTGGTGGTGGTGGTGGTGGTGATGAATGTGGTGGTGATGAATATATCCCCGAGCGCTGCACGTGATGGAACGGGCTCGCGTGAGTGGACGCGAGACTCCCTCCCTTTCTCTTTCCCTTTTCAACAGAGAGAGGGACACGGAGATCGTTGATCGGGCTCCTCTATCTGCAACCGCGCATTACTCCATGCACGTTTTTGTGAGAGCTGCGTCTCTTGACAGCCCTGGAGTATCGCTTATTATGTGCTTCGAGAGCCCTGTTATCACTCTGCCGCAGCCCTGATCACCACCGGAGAGACAATCGGCGAGCGCGCGAGGGATCAGGCGGTCCGTGGCCTGTGATGCGCCGGTCATTGGGTGTCCGGGTGAGTTTCGTGCTCGGCGCGCGCATAACGATCAGACGATCACATCGCGCGATCCTCCAGGGCACTGAGGACACTGCTTTGATCGTCTTTTGCACCTAACAACTGGTCGCAGCAGTGGCAGTCCTCGAGGCCTGGACAAGATGATCACCATTGCACATAACGCACCCAAACATGCGCGGGTGATCCTGAGGATCTGGCAGATGACTTTGCGATCCTGTGTGCATTTGGGTGCTGTGTGTATGTATATGCTCCTCCGCCACCACGCCCTCATGAGTAATAAACAGTAGTACTGTACTGTGCTGCAGTTCAAGTCTGCGCCAGTGACGGAGATGGCTGGCAGATGGGTGATACCTGCTGTACTGTGGTTATTGTTACCCATCTCGGAGCAATTCAATTCTGATGAGCGACACCCGCTCAGACTGTCCACGTCGAATCCCCGTAGATCTGCACTTTATCTTTGTTGAATATTAGTCCCCGTGGTCGGCAAGGTGTCGCCATCTTCCGCCAAAGAAAAAAGAGCTGGAGGCATCGTACATAGAGAGAGACCCACAGGCTGAACCACTTTAGCGGAACTCTGCCAGGTCCACCACCACCACCATCATCATCATCGCCGTCACCGTGAATTCTTCGTGTCCGCGCGGGAGACAGGCACGAAAAGGCAGAAAGAGGAGAAAGGCTACGTCGTCGTGCAGGTCTACGTCGCAACTTCTTCTCCCCCACTGATCCTCTCATTAAAACCACCCGGTTCGACGACCCACCGAAAGCAATCGAGATACTGTACGGTAATAAACTCCAGAGCAGAAAAGGTACGGGGCAGTACTTTTGGTCATTCCTACAATAATAAGCACCGCACCGCACCGCACACCCACCGACCAACCAAACCACCCTCCCTCCCTTACCGACATATCGGGTAGCGCACATGGCCCAGCACGCCGCCTGTCCGTGCCTGATATGAGCGGCTTAACTTACTCATCCCAACTCCGACGCCCTTACTTTCCGGGTCACCGCAGTTCTTATCTCGACCTCATCCCCGAGGAGGACGAATACGACGACATCCCTCAGGAGGAGTTGGAGGCCTACGCCCGACTGGCCGACATTGACGCCAAACCCAAACCACCCACCACCACCGCCGCCGCCGCCGCCGCCACCACCACTACCCTCCAGCGGACGCGCAGTCGCGGTCGATATTCCAGCAGGATGACCACCGACCTCGATCAAATGGCTGCTGCCAAAGAGGAAAACTCCAAGCCGCCTCCCACGTCTTCCGAATCAGATGATGCTCTCAGGACGAACGGCCATGCGACACCCAGCAACATCAACACCGGCGATTACCTCTCCGCCGGGGGAGGTTCGGCCAGTGGTCTCAGCACACCGACCACGCCTGGGCTCTCCGCCAACTTCGACTCCTTCGACCGCGAGAGTTTCCCTCCCGTCGACCGCCTGACGATGTTCGACATCCTCGAGAACCTCGCCCTCCCGCAACGGCTCGAGCGCATGCAGAGCGCGATCCACGACAACGCCGAGAAGCTCCGCCGACAGCGGCAACGCCTCACCACCCGCGCCTTGTCGAGCAAGAACATCGTGGTGGACGAATGGAGGAAACGCGTCAAGATCGACCCGGATCAACAGTTGGAGAAGTACCGCAAGCGGATGCGCATGTCGGTGGACCGGCTGAGCAGGAGATGGAATGCCGCAAAGTCGGTGACGGTCATGGAGAAGGTCTCGTTCGTGACGGCCGTGTTGAACATCTTCATTTCCGCATACATCATCGGCGCATACCCCGAATATTTCCACTACTGGTACTCGCTTCAGCTCGCGTGAGTACAGCAAACTTGGATACATCTTATGGCCTGCCAGGGATGCTAATGATGATTTTGCAGCTACTTCATGCCCCTGCGATGGTACAAATACCATCAGATCGGATTCCACTATTTCCTCGCGGATCTATGCTACTTCGTCAACATCTTACTCGTCATGTCGATCTGGGTCTTCCCCCATTCGAAACGACTCTTGATCAGCACGTATTGCCTGGCCTTCGGGAACAACGCAGTCGCGATCGCCATGTGGCGGAACAGTCTGGTGTTCCACAGTCTCGACAAGACAACGACGTACGCAATTGAACTATCAACATATCCCCCAAACGAGAAGCCGAAACTGACGATATCGTTCTCAGGTTGTTCATCCACATCATGCCCTGCGCCACCCTCCACGTCCTCGTCCACCTCATCCCTGAATCCATGCAAAGGGCCAAATTCCCGGCCATCCACACCATCAAATTCTCCCCCGTCGACGCCCCCGAACACTACAGCCTGCTCGACATGATCATCTGGGCGACGCTCCCCTACGCCATCTGGCAGCTCTCCTACCACTTCCTCATCACCGTCCGCAAACGCTCCAAGATCGCCGCCGGCCGCCCGACCTCGTTCACCTGGCTGCGTAGGAGCTACCGGGGCAACTTCCTCGGCAAATTCGTCCTGTCCTTCCCGGACGCCTACCAGGAGTGGGTCTTCATGGGCATCCAATACTGCTACGCCCTGCTCACCATGACCCCCTGCCCCATCTGGTTCCGCAGCTCGTACGCCTCGGCCTTCTTCATGGTCGTCGTCTTCGGCTGGGCCTCCTGGAACGGCGCGACCTACTACATCGACGTCTTCGGCCGCCGCATGGAGAAGGAGCTCGAGGCCCTCCGCAAGGAGGTCGCGCGCATGGCGAAGAGCCCCGAACTCGCCGGCCAGGACGGCTCCTCTAACGGCGCCTTCAGCCCCATCTCCAGCCCCAACGGCCCTTCCGCGCTCGATGGCGCCGCGACGTCCTCGGCCTTGGACCTCGGTCCCGCGGCGCAACTCGGTTCTCCCGCCATGAGCGGCGAGGGCGGCGGCGCGTCGATGCATTATCGCGGGAAGTCCATCGAAGGCATTCCGTATCTGGATAACGAGTCGGTCGTCGACTCGGTGGATGCCACGCCCGCGGGGGAGGCCGGGATTGTCCGCACGATCGACGGCGGAGTCACCGTCAGCGGGGAGACGCCGTTTGCGAAGTTGGGTGGGGAGCAGGAGGCGGGGGAATATTTCGCGGATCATGCCAAGACGAGGTGAATGGGGACGCTGTCCCCATGATGGACTCTGATCGAGTCGGCGCCTTTTGGGCTGTTGATCTGTGCGCGTGGAGGAACGAAGAAGGAGGAAGACGGATGATTACGATGTCACGTGTATGTGTGTGTGTGTGTGTGTGTGTGCTTGGTCTCTCTGCCTGCTGCTTGCCGCTCTTGATAATTTCGAGTGTTCATCACTACTTTTAAATAATACCCCACCACTTCACATCAGAACCAGAAGGATCTCCGGATCTCTTGAAGAGTTTCCATTGCATGACTTTGAATAACTTCATGAAAGCGCTTCTTTACCCGATCGAGGATCGCAAACATCCCGCCGTCAAACATCACATCTCTGCATCGTCGTCCAGCGACTTGCTTCCAGAAAACCTCCCGATCCAGCAACTCGATTCCCTACGTCCTCCCCCTCAACTCCCTCTCCACCTCCCTCGCCTTCTCCCTCATCCCCTCCATCTCGCCCTCCTCCACGCCCTCCTGCAGCGCAGCCACACTCCCGCTCAAATCCCTCACCACACTTTCTAAACCGCCCAGCAACCTCCCGATCTCCGCTCTCTGCCGCAGAATTCTCTCCGCAAGTTCCGCATTCTCCTTACCCAACGCGTCCTGCCGCTCGCTCATCTGCGCCTGATACGTCGCCAACGAAGGCGCCAGATGCGAAATATACAACTGCCGCGCCGGCAACGTGTGGGGCGGGATCGGCTTCTGCACCGCTCCTCCGCCGTCGTCGTCTCCATCCCGCCGCGCCGCGGCCTCCGCCACGGCCGCCGCCTTCCTCCTGCGCGCCTCCTCCACCACGCGGTCCAGCTCGTTCAGGCTCGGCACCACGTTGCGGTCGAACAGGATGCCCTCGAACTCCCGCCGCAGCACGTCGCCCAGCTTCGCCGTGAACTGCTCGTGCAGGTTCCGCACCGCCCCGGGTACCTGCGCCGCCGGCGTCGGGAAACAGCTCGCGAAATTGCCGTAGTTGCACACCCGCAGCACGTGGGCGACCGCGTCGTTGTACAGCTTCTGCAGCGCGGTCGCGCGTGGGCCCGGCGCGGAGGCCGTGGGCGGCGGGTGGGCCGGGGACGGGGACCGCGTGTCAACGTCCATCGCTTGGTCTGTAGAAGAGGGTTCTTGGGTGTTGGACGATTATGAGTTCGTCATGGTCTTTCTGTTGTGGGCGTGTTGCGATTGTGGTGCTGGTGTGGCCGCATTATCATGCCCTTGCGACGCTGCGGGGGGAACGCGTTGGACGCGCGACTTGAGTGGGACTCCGCGATGGATTTCTTAGGGCTTCTTCTTCTTCTTTCTTCTCCTCCGCCGCCGTCATCGAGCGTGGAATTCGGCATGGAGGCACGGACCCTTCCGACCGATGGTTCGGGAGCTTCGCGCCGCGTCCGAGCTAGTTCCGATTCGGCTTTCGAGGCCAATTGGTGCTTCGACGCGCGCCGCGCGAATGAGAGCTCCATCACTTTTGTCAGCCATTTCATCACTTAGCTGCGACCATCCACTTCATCTCAATCGACGAGGACGCCAATTCCTTCCCAGCGCATCATTAGATTGATTCGCTCTACAGCCTCTGACGGACCTCATCCCATCCATCGCACCCTCGCGATCATGTCTGAATACGCCAAAAAGAAGAACGACGAGCTGATCGCTCTGTGTAAGGAGCGCGGCCTCGCCCATTCCGGCAAAAAAGCAGATCTCGTCAAGCGACTGGAGGAATTCGACAGCCAGCCGGCCGCGTCAGACACGGTCCCTGCTGGTGCTGCCGCCGCCGCGCCCGAAGACGAAATCGACTGGGACGAGGACGATGCGGCCAAGACCGCTACCACCGCCGCCGCCGCCAATGCGATCGCCGCAGGAGGCCTAGGACAAGTCCAGAACCCACAAGCCGTCCCCAACCAGGAAGCCGCCATCGACCCCGCCACCACCAGCGACCTCACAACCCAGCCCGCGCCCGCCGCATCCGCGCCGGAGGAGCAGAAGGAGGAGGTGGATTTCAGCACCGGGCTCGCCGCACGCACCATCGACGAGGAGATCGAGAAGCGCAAGGCGCGCGCCCGGAAGTTCGGCCTGCCGGAGGACACCGAAGAGATCAAAGCCCTGGAGCGCGCCAAGCGCTTCGGCACCACTGGTGCCACCGAGATCCCAGGCTTGGGCCTACTCAATGGTGCGCTTCCCGAAAAGCGAGAGCGGAAGCAGAGGGGTGGCGATGCGACCGAGAGCGATGGAGGAATCCGCAAGAAGGGCCAGGAACGCTCGCGCGGCGCTCGGGGTAAAGTCCGCGCGGCGGCGTCCGGCGGTGGTGAGAAGAAGGCCAAGCCTGCCTCTGCGGCCGCTGCCGGTGAAGGAGGACAATATCCTGGTTGGATGACGCAGAAGGACCGAGAGGCGGCCGATAGGCGGAAGGCGAAGTATGCGTCATGAGAAGAGCATTCTTTCCGGAGTTCACGCTCTCTTCTCCCCATGGCTGTTGGACAGCCTCGACGAGCGAAGGTTGCCAAGCGGAAGACGTTCCCCGAGACTTCACACTCTGGTGGAAAGGAGATGAATCGAGTAGCTTCGGCATCGAAGTTACCACTACATATGCCGCAGAGCATACTCTTGGAGCTCAGCTGGGTCTATGAGTCGCAGTCGAGCCTGGTTTCTGTTTTGGATCGAGGTCGGATACATGGTTACTTCAGCGTCCTTTTTGTCCGAATCTTCGCTGTCGGAAATTCTTCCGAGCAATCTCTCAAGTACGATCCCCGCTAGCCTCTCCGGACCTGTAAAGTCGAGAGGAGAATCCCTCCAATTTAAAACTGCTCATATCTTGGACATTAAATTTCGCCTCCAGACTTCTATCTCGGGCATCCCATGATACACCCCGGGAGGGAAGAATCGCGGACCGAGCGTCTTCTTCTCGACCTTTCCCGTTCCCGACTTTGGTATCTCGTCAGTGATCACGCGCAAGACCGTCGGCATCTTGTAACCCGCCAGTCTCGTCTTGAGGTCACCTCGCAAGCGACTGAGATCTGGTCGATCTGGGAGCAGGGGGTTCTTCCCGTCCGAGGTTACAACGCCTGGCTCTCCCCTCAGCCTGATCAGTGCCGCCACGCGCTCGCCGTACTCTTCGTCGGGCACGCCGACCACCATCACTTCGCCCACGTACTCCAGCCCGAGAATCTCCCGTTCGATGTCCAGCGAGCTGATCTTATACCCCCCACTCTTGATGATATCCACACTCGCCCGGCCGAGGATGAAATAATATCCTCCCTCCCGCCGCGCGATGTCGCCCGTCCGGTATCGTCCGTCCGCGGTGAGAGCCGCCGCCGTCGCCTCGGGGTCGTAGAGGAACTTGCTCATCATCCCCGGCGACCTCGCGAGGATCTCGCCCTCTTCGCCCTCGGAGAGGATCACATCGCACCCCGGCGCGACTTTCCCGATCGAGCCGTCCGGCACACCCTGGTCCCCGAGCCGCATCTTGATCACGGCGCCGACCTCGGTCATGCCGAAGCGCGACAGGATCTTCTGGCCCAGGAGATCCGACCAGAAATCCGCGATCGGCGCAGGCAGTGCGGACGTCCCGCAGATGCACACTCGAATCGCACGTGCGCCCCGGAGGTAGTCCGCAGCGTCGGCTCGCGGGGCGATGCTCTGTTGGTAATGCCGCATCATCCGCATGTAGATGGTCGGCACGCCCGAGAAGAACAGTTCCTGGGGATGCGGTGCGCCTCGTTTCCACCGTTCCCAGGTCCATGCGGGATCGAAATTCCCGCTTTTGAATTCTTGTAGTGCGCCGCCGATCAGGAAGGGGAAGAACATCATCCCGATCCCTGTCGCGTGGTGGACGGGGAGGAGATGCAGGAGGACATCGTTTCGCGTCACGCGGTAGTGGTCGACGACGGCCATGGCTTCGTCGTGTACGAAGCTCAGCGGCATGACCGCTCCCTTTGGCGGACCTGCACATCCTCGTCAGCCTGATGCCGCAACATTCGGGACCACGACACACTGACCCGTCGTTCCCGACGTGAAGATCACCACCCCGGGCGCACGATCATCCAAGAACATCGTCCTCGAAGTCGTGATCCCGCCCGGACTCAGCGGTTCCGTCCCTATCGCCGGCCGGACCGGCACACAGCCAAACGCACTCCGCGGATCCTCGTTCTTGACCAGCTTCTCCACCTCCAATCCCAGCCTCAACGCCGCATCCGACACCAACACGGCGACCGCGCGGGATTTCCTCGCGAAATACAACGCCTCCTTCGGCGGCAGCAGCACCGTCATGGGCACCACTGCCGCCCCCAACGCCAGCGCCGCCAGGATCGCCACGGCGAATTCATAGCCCCCGGCGGCTAAGACGGCGACGTATACTTCATCTCGCTGCCGCAGAAGTCTCCTGGCCTCTTCGCCTAGACTGTCCCAGATGCGTTGCCGGAAGACGAGCACGTCCGTTAGCAGTTGGGAATGGGTTGCGGAGACATTCGCATTGAGGTCGTGAATACAGAGCCGTGGTGGTTGTTCGTGGGCGAAGCGGAGGAGGCGGTTGAAGAGCGGATGGAACGGGAGTACGGTGGGTTCGAATGGGGGACGATCATTATTGTGGGACATTGTCTTTCATATCCTGCGCGATGGTCTGTCTTATGTTGGCCTTGACGATGCAGCGAGCTTACGATGGCCAATCTCCAAATGTTGGAATATATCCTCTTTGCACGTGCAGCACCTTTTGCACGATACACCCTGTCAGCTGAGATGTTCCTGGTCACTTTTCCAACATCAGTTCGTATTTGTAACGTGCCTTTATCTTCCAATGCCAATGTGTTTTAGTGGGTGGACCCATTAAGCTGAGATCCGATCATCGGTGGCGTTAGTCCGAGTACAGCTACCACTGACACGCAACCGCTGACATCAAGACAATATTACCTCGATCATCGCCAACCACGAGATATTTCACGATTTGAGATCCGTCGAGGAAAAATATCTTTCGGATCAATGCCAGGAAAAATAAAACAAAAGTCGAGACAATTTGTAAAATAAAAGCCATTTCGATACAACCATTTACAATCCAAGAGCCTATCCAATATGCCCGACTTCACCGACCACCTCAAACCCGCCTCGCCCTCAGGACCAGAAACATTATCCCACGAACGCGCCCAATCCGACCTTCCCGTCGAAGAATTGTCCCAACACCTCCTCTCCCGCAACGACTTCCTCCTCCGACAACAACGCATCCTCCCCATCCTCGAACAGGACCCTCTCTTCAACAAACTCAAACAAAGCAACCTCTCCCGCCCGGAGCGCTATCAACTCGGCCTGGCGCGTGCGAAGAAGCTGCGACGCTATGCCGATCAGTATGGCTGGGATCGCCTCGATCAGGAAATGTCCACGTACCTCTGTGACGATGTCAGTCCGTATATGGTCCATGCGACCATGTTCGAGACGACGGTGAGGGAGCAGGGCGATGAGCGGCAGAGGGCGTATTGGTTGCCGAAGATCGAGGCGTGGGAGGCGATCGGATGTTATGCGCAGTAAGTTTTGAAAAATTCACAATCGTTTGTGTGTTGTTGTCGTTGCACATTTTTGTTTGTTGGATTCCGTCCGTCGTGGGATCATCTGCTGATGGTGAATGGATTTGAGTTGTCTGTCTTGTTGATCCCCAGACTGATGCGACGTGAAACCTGCAGGACGGAGTTGGGCCACGGGAGCAATGTTCGTGCGATCGAAACGGAGGCTCGATGGGATCCGAGCTCGAAGACTTTCACTTTACACTCTCCCACATTGACCGCAAGCAAGTGGTGGAATGGCAGTATGGGCCGCACAGCAAACCATGCCATCGTGGTCGCGCAGCTCTTGATTCCTCGTCAAGATCGTCCGGGAGAGTTCAAAAGCCATGGACCACACCCTTTCATTATACAAATCCGAGATCTCAAGACACATCAACCTCTCACGGGAATCGTGGTTGGAGACATAGGACCTAAATATGGATATGCTCCCATGGATAATGGTTACATGTTGTTTGATCATCTCCAAGTCCCTCATTCGGCAATGCTTTCTAATTACTCCCGAGTCGATGTCAACACTGGAACTTACACCAAGCCTTCGAATCCAGCTGTGGTTTATGGAAGTCTAACAGCCGTGCGAGCAGCAATCATCATGCACGCACGTCTGATCATCGCACGGGCTGTGACGATCGCTGTACGATATACATGCGTGCGAAAACAATTTCGAGATCGGGACAGTCGGGATCCCTCATCGCCCGAACTCTCCGTGCTCGACTACTCGACGGTACAGATTCGAATTCTTCCTCTACTTGCTACTGCTTTTGCGTTCCACTACACCGGCGAGGCCATGTACAACCTATACACCAACACACGAGCAAACATCAGCCAGGGCGATTTCAGCAAGTTGACAATCCTGCATGCGCAGTCGTCCGGCTTGAAAAGCTATTGCACCGAAATCGCCGCGAACAGCATCGAGACGTGTCGTCGTGCTATGGGCGGGCATGGCTTCGGTGGAGCCAGTGGTTTCATCCAGCTCAACAACGACTATCTTTCGAAGCCGACCGTGGAAGGCGATAACTGGATGATCACGCAGCAAACAGCCAGCTATCTGATCAAACGCATGGAAGCAGCCGTCAAAAACGAAGGTCCCGCACAGGATGAAATGGAAGCCTCCTGTCGCTCGTGGCTGCTTCACGAGCAGAAGGATCCCAAACCATATGCCATCTTTGACGATGATGAGGCTCTAGTCCAGGCCTTCCGCCGTCGATCCCGCTATCTAACATATCAAGCGCACGTCCAACGCAACGTCCAAAAGCGCGAGTGGAACAGCATCCTCGTCCTCCTCCGACAGATCAGCCACGCGGAATCCCAACACCTCCTCGTCTCCAACTTCCACGCCGCGCTCACCTCCGACTCCCTCTCGCCGACGCTCCGTCAACACCTGACCCTCCAATTCCGCCTCTTCGCCTATACAACCCTCGAGACCTCCGCGCGCGACTTCTCCAAATCATCCGCCGTCTCCGAATCAGACCTCGACTTCTTGCCCACAAAGATCCAGGAAACAATGCAATCGATCCGGCCGCACGCGGTGCGTTTGGTGGATGCCTGGAAAATCCCGGATTTCCTGTTGGATTCTGCCCTGGGGAGGTATGACGGGAGGGTCTATGAGGACCTGTTCGATCGCGCGCATCGGAGGAATCCGCTGAATGAAGTCACGTTTGACCCGGATTATCGGAGGGAGGATGTTGTGATGGGAGATGGAGGAGAGGGGCTCAGGAGGCTTTTGGCGAAACTGTAATAAATGCTGTTCCATCGTCTATGACAAGATCTCGTTTTGTATTGTTCGTTGTCTTTTTTTGTTTTTCCAAAATCGTGGATCTCGTGCTTGACGTGTAATTATGCGCTTACAACCCTAGAAGAACGTTCAAAATAAATCCCCACCATCACGAGCAACACGAGGAACAGTACACGGTGCTTCAGTCGGCGAAATGTCTCCTTTCAGATCTTCGCCTTCGCCGCCGTCCCCGTCCTCACCCCGTGCACATAGCTGATCTCGCGAAACGCCCTCCCGGCCTCGCCGTAAAGTTCATTCCTGAGCACGCTAAACACTCCCATCTTCGCCTTCGGCGCCATCCTCTTGGCCAAAGTCAACGCCTCCTCCAACATCCCCTCGGGCTCGGCGACAGCATCCACGATTCCATCCGCAAGGGCCGTTTCGCCCGTCCAACGATGCGCCTCAAGCAGCATTTTCCTCGCAACGGGCGCGCGGAGCTTCAAGCGGAGCAGACTTCCTATCCCTGGGAAGTGCAAACCGAGATTTACTGGCGGCATGGAGATGTAGCCTCGTTTGGAGTTCATGATGCGGTAGTCGTGGCTCAGCGCGAAGGGGCACGCGCCGCCGAAGGTATGGCCTGTGAGAAGTGCGATCGTGGGCAAGGGGTAGTCGAGGAGGGTCGCGAGGAGAGGGAAGAATCCCTCGCTGTTGGCGTAGGGGTTTGCGTCGGCTTCGTCGAGGACGAGGCCCTGTGAGTTGGAGAGGATCAGTTTCTCGGTGATGCTGTTCTGGAGAGATGGATCTGGCTACGAGGGATGGTGGGTTTCTCAACATACTGTACACCAAAATTTGGCATCGCTTCCCCTCGTGATGACGGCGCCATCTGCGTCTTCGCCTACGATCTTTCGGATGGTGTTGTACGCGGCGATCAATTTCTGGGCGTAGGCCGAGTCGATTCGATTTTCGGGTCTCTTCTTCATGGTCAATACGAAGACGTTCCCTTCGTAGCGGTCGACGGCGAGGTCGGGCTCGTCGATGATGGATTGCGTTGATGCCATCTCTTGGGATTGTCTTGTGATGGGTTCACTTGAGGTTTATTGTGTTACCGGTATTGGATAGGCTTGGCGGTATCTGTCTTATGGCTGTACAGTGCTGACTATGTGATGGAGCATCGATAGGGATAGTTCGGTGGACAGCACTGTCTAGATCATCTTGATTATTGTTCGGAGGGCGTCGATGGATGATGACGTCCTAGGCCGAAGCGAAAGAGTCGCATTGGGCATGTCGTTCGGTCCGGCATCTCATCCATTGTTTTACTCCGAACGGAGATCCTGACTCGGTTGTCGTTCGGCAGATCACACCGATGGTGACGCTTCAACACTTCAACAGTCCAGAGTGGTCGAGTCCACCGTTTACCATTCCGCGCGCGTATGATATATCTGGTCATGCAACAAACACGACCAACTCAAGTTCTAGAGAGTTCTGATCGTTCCTGATCCAGCATTGTACATGATTTCAGGGTTCGCTGTGGGGTCAAGACTCGCGTGTGGTGGGATTGCAAATAGCGGGGCAGGGTGTCATGGTTTCGGATGGAGGGATCCGATGGGATATGTACGATGATGAGTCGTTCGGGGTTTGGGGCGAATATATTGTATAACTGATTATATTTATACAGTCAGCTTCGCCTCGTCTATCTATATAGATAAGTAACAGACCAAGATCTACCCATCTTTCGAAATCACATTGAGAAAGTGAGGACAAGACTGAACGACACCGTACGTAACTGGACTCATACAGTGCCTTTTTCACCGGTCATCGCCAATGCTGACAAGCCTCTCCACAGCAGGCCTATCACAGAACCCAAGAAGGATCTCCACCTCCTCCAAGAATCACCCATCACCGGACACAAAGCAAAACAAGAACAGAATGGCGCCAACAACCGTAACAGTCCTCTACCCCTCCACCAGCACCTTCGACATGACCTACTACAAATCCACCCACATGCCGCTGGTCCAGAAGTCCTGGGGCCAATACGGCCTGCAGTCCTGGCGCATCATCCAGCTCGCTCCGGGCGCTCCATACTCCGTGCAAGCGATCCTCGAATTTTCCTCTGCGGAAGATCTTCAAAAGGCCCAGGCCAGTCCCGAGGCGAAGGATGTCATGGAGGACATCCCCAAGTTTTCGAGCGAGAAGCCGGTCTTCTTGGGTGGCGAGTTGGCGTTCACGCAGGCCGACGTGTGAGTTCGCTTGGAAAGGGTTGGAGGAAGACAGCGAAGGACGGAGCGAGAGAAAGAAGTCTTGACGGAATCGAATTGCATCGGATTGGTCATGGATGAAGTCTTGAACTGTTTTACTGTCGCGAGCCCGAAAGCCCAAATGAGATCAATCCGGGTATGCCAATTCTGTAGGACTTTGGTTTCCTGCATCGGTATAAGCAGTCTGTGGACGTGACTGTTCGAACTCTCGTCGTGCGTGACCTTAATGTACGAAAATGAAATTGCACAGATTATCCCGGGCTGGATTCAGAAGTATGCGAAACGAAGTCAAACGGTGCCTCATCATTGCCCAAAGGAGGAGCGGCATTATCAGACGGATTATGAATAGAAGGAATAGATATCATTTTCCCCCCGAGAACTGCAATCTCCTCACAAAAGAATTGTCCCTAGTACGCGAGCATCCAGTACGAAATAAGAGTTCCCGTCCCATGTCCTGATTGAGCAGAGAAGGAAAATAACGCAGTATGAGCAAAAGCGCCGTGTGGCTCTCGATGCGGAAGAAATCGACAGAAAGACGAAAGACGAAGTCTCAAAAATCGCTCATCATCACCAACAACAACAATCATAGTCGAGTGAATCGTCAAACTCAAGACAAAGTAAGAGGCGACAATCTTTTCGTTCACCTCATCTCTCCCAGTCTCGCTCCGGCTCCACTGCACGCGAGGATCCCAGAAGAAAATTCCAAAAACAAGAACAAAAACTAAATCGGGAAAAAGAGGCGCAAACTCCCCACCCTAAACGACCTCCACACCCTTCTCATCCACCATCGACAGTCCCGCGCTGCTCAACGACGCACTCGTCGCAGCGGCGCCCGCCGGTAAATTCGCATCCTGACCCGTCAATCGCCTCGCCAGTGCGCGCTCGACTTTAGCGCCGAGGGCGATTTTCGCAAGTTCCTCGACCTTGTCGCCGCTGGGAACGTATCTTTGTCGGTCCAGGCGCGGCTCGATCATTTTGTCTAATTGGCTGGCGAAGGAGTGGAGGTCGGCGATGCGGGGGTCGGAGAGCGTGAGAGTGCTGCTGCTGGCGCCGAGGAAGGGGGAGTATGAGTTCATGGTTAAGGGATTCTTGTTGTTGTGGATGTTGGCTTCTTGTTGTTTTGGGTGATCGGTAGAGGTTGGGTTTGATGGGTAGGGCTTTGAAATTGTCGATTGTGATGTCGATGAATTCGTCGTAGTGAGTGATGGTCGAAGGGAGGGTGCGGTGCTGGAATACTAATTTATTTCAAGCACGGGCGCGTGTGTTATTTCGTGTTCTTCTGGGATGGGTGGTCGCTTTTGTCTTGTTCGATATGGGTCTGAATGATGCGCGCACGTGGACGATTCTCAATTTGTTTCTGCGAAAGGGAAGGAGGGACAAGAAAGAGGGATTGAGGGTCGCGGGTGATGGTGATGACAGACAAAGTCTCAGTCGGGCGGTTTCAAGCAATCTTACCATTTGGGCCGAAACACAAGATTGGCACCGGCGCGGACTGGGTCGCGGCGGCGAAGACGGTGCAACGGTGGGGCGCGTGCGCGAGGATGGACGGCGAGCGGAATGTCGATCCCACCCCGGCGTTCCTTTTCTTCTCTTCTTCGCCACAAAAGCCAGATAGAGGATGTCGTTTCGTTGACTCCGCCGCAGAGGTGCCGAGTAAAATTCAACCCGAGTGTATGATTGCGTGGGCGGTGGTGGTGTAAGTGATGGTTGTGTGTAATATCGAGGATGGAAATAGGAATAGGAATAGTTTCGGTTCCCTTTGTCCTGGTCGCCACGTGTGCTCCACGCACGGTACTTTCGGGAGCGGAAACGTGGGAAATGCAATGCAGCAGGGAGTGGTGACGGGTGTAACAATCCCAGTTCTCTACTCCATCGCAGGGTCTCTCGTGTCTTCGCCACTACATACGTGAGACTGGATTTCCGACTCTGGTGATTACTCAATAGATACTCTCTGGTGCCTTGACTTTACATTGTCAGAGAGCATTTCTTCGAGGGGGCGCAGTGTCAATTGAGGGATTGAGACCCCTCCATCCGCAAAAGACCCATCTCGTCCGAAGGTCCTCCCCCGAATTGGAGCGGGGAAATGAGACAAAGGATGAGAGACAAATCCGGGCGGAGTCGGTGTGACAGGCGCGGCTTGATTACCCTTCAGCTGTTGGCTCTTCCATTCTACCCTTGTTCCATATGATGATCAATGGTAACACATATCCAGCATTCAGGGTACAGAAGCCGAGGCTGCAATGACATCCATCGACGATTATCACTCGAAGTCATCGGTCGTCATCACATGTATGCGAGAACTGCACAATGGATTGATGCGCGGGATGGAATATCAACGGTCGTGAGTGCAAGATAAGGCCCACGCCTGCGCCCAGACTCGATAACCGCGTTGGTGTCGGGCTTGATCTCCCGCCGTCGCCGATCCTCCATGCACGACCGTTACATATTTAGGCATCCGAAATAACCCTTCAAATACGAACATGCCAGCAATCCAATGGTACAGCGAATTAGCCATCAACCATTTTCATCCAAGGTGTAGAATAAAGCAACTTTCAACATAAGAGACGTAGGTCAGTGGGAGATAAATCATGAATTCACCATCGCGGTGGGCACTCTGTGGCCTAGAGTAACCTCCAATTCACAGAGGAAATTCCATTCACAGCCCTTTCTATACAGTTTTGTTATAAGACATCACGCGACGAATGCTTAGCTCACTTCACTTAGCTCATTCGCAAAGCTCACCTGTGATAAGTGAAAACCCGACAATAGGACAAGCTGATATGATCAACCTTGTACGTGCTACCAGCCGATCGAACAGAGGTGAATAAGGTTGAGGCCAGGAATGCTACGACTGTGTCCGGGAGGACACTCTGATTTCGAAAACCCTTTCATCGCGTGCAGAGACATCAGCTCGACTTCTACCCTTAACAATATCGAAAGGTCTACCTCTTGCCAGCATGGCGTACAGTCAATCATACAGGCCACGACGCGATGAACGACCGGCTTCAACTGTTGACGTCCCAGCTCATTCTGTGGGATTTTGAAGATGCAAACAGGGCGCGCGAGAAATTCGGTAACATCTCTGAGTCGTACTGCATTCCTTCCGAAGTCTGACCTCGCTAAGGTCGAGAGGGGAGACTATGCGAGGCATGGAGCAGAGGCCGCTTATAGCTCTGGCAGATTCGATACCAGGATCATTTTTGATTGATGCTACTTCCAACGTAGATGATGATCCTCCCATCTGGTAGCCGAGCCTATGTAAGGTATATAACCCAGCCTCAGAGGGCCTGCGAAGTGGAACTTAGCAGTTCGAACCCCCCTTCGTAATTTAATTCCAGAATCGGTCGGCCGAGTATGTGTTTCGCCCCCGAGTATGAACTTGACAGTGCAAGTTTAATCTCGGAGTCATTGTTAACTTTACGCAGTCTATGTACTCGTCTGATGTCAATAGATAACTTCTCCCCGGCAATGACGCTTCGTGCCTCTTCCTCCCAACTATTTCATATCGAATAGAGACCGTTCTTAAGGGTCCTGTGGGATGCGTTGTCTAGAACAGGGAGAGTACGATCGGTGAATGCACGTAGAAGGTGTAGAGTACGTGTACCTCGTCTCGAGAGGCGAGTAGCACCGTTCTTGTTATACTTACTGCTTCCTCAGCAGTTGAGTCATCGTTGTGCCTCTTTTTGAGCGGACGACAGGTCCGCCTACGTCAGGCGCCGTATCTTATTACATGTGCTAGCATCTGTCACCTCGGACGGGTCTCTCCGATGACTAATTTAATATCTGCCCATGTCATGACTAATACAGCGTTCGCCGGCCATTTCTCAAGCGGAGAAAAACACCGACCTGGGTGGGCACTGACCTCGGTTAGCAAGCTGTCAGAGTGTAACGATCGGTTTGACCATCACCTGGATTGCCAAATTACAGATCACATTGCCTAGAGGACAACTTATCATGTCGAGAAATAACGTGCTAAAAATGCATATCTATCTTGGGAGGCGGCATTCGACCGCCCTGTTGTTGGCTCAGAAATCAAATTGTAATCGTACAGAAAAGTAGTATATGCTACTTAAATCACCAGGCCACTATGGAATAAGTTCGCACTGCTACACCTGAGCAGCCTCGACCGATTGTAGCCGCCAGTCTAGAGCGGAGTGATCGTGCCGATGAAGCGGCATCGGACCCCTTAAGTCCGGGTGCCGCTCTATCCGCCCGAATTTGGGACATCGGGCCATTGAGCCCTGTCAGATTTGACGTCAAGGCCGATCTTCACCTCCAAATCCGAGCCGGGAACGGTTTCGGGCATTTTTGACGCGATAGTATTTCTTACGAGAGCGACTTCGGTGGGTGTAGATTGCACTTTTCAAATTCTACCAGTAAAGGCGCAGAACGATCTTGAGTCATACTGTAGCCTCCGCACTTCAGCGAGTCACCATCCACAAACCACCGCGTTGGGACGTCTGAGTGATAATACACCACCGACGTCGGGGTCACCTACTGAACAAATACTGCGTTCTCGCGTCATCGCAGAAGGTATTGCCTTGACACATTAGATCGAGATGGAGCGAGCAGACCTCACCTCTTCCGACTCGACAGAGTTGCAGGAGCGGAATTCCCTAGCAGATGTGGACGAAGAAAAAAGTGTTCACGAAACGCCAAAAGTATGAAACTTTTCACCCTGATCGTGATTAACGCTAATGAAATCCATACGAAGGACTCAAACGAAGATCCATCGTGGAAATCGCGCCTGTCAGCGACAGGCAGGCAATATGGATTCACCCATGCCCTCGCAACTGAAGAAATGGGTGCGCAGTACTTGGTTGATTTCGAGGGACCGACCGATCCGTTCGCCTCCCATCGATATACTTCCGAGTCAACTCATATACTGACCTTGATTCAGCTACAATCCTCTTAATTGGACATCACGCCGAAAGGCGAAAACTCTCGTTATTTATTCCTCGATTGCATTGATCACCGCATTCAACACGGCTGTGTTCGAGCCGGCCGTCCCGCAGATTGCCGAGGAGTTTGGAGTCAGCGAGGAGATCGCAACCCTTGGTACCACCCTCAATCTTCTGGCGACTGGCCTGTTCCCTCTTCTCCTCGCTCCATTATCGGAGGTTTACGGTCGCAAATGGACCGTCACTGCTCCCGCATTTATCGCGGCGTGTTTCGCGTTCGCTTGCGGCTCTTCGAAGGACCTTCAATCCATCCTCATCACTCGGTTCTTTCAGGGAGGTTTCGGCGCGGGCGTCATCGCAAATCTCGGCGGCATATTGGGCGATATCTACAGCCCGCAGCAACGCGGTGCAGCTATGGTCATGTATTCGACTTGCGTGGTGGCGGGACCACTGACCGCTCCGATCATCGGTAGTGCGGTCGTCACGTCCCATCTTGGTTGGCGGTGGACCATGTTCCTCGTTGGAATTTTCCAGGTACGGGTTCTGCGCGTCGCGGAACGAGGTATTGCACGTCTGGCTGACCATGGCTGAGTAGATGGTTTTCTCGGTCTCGGCTATGCTGTTTGTGAGCGAGACGTATACACCAGTCCTGCTGTCACGTAAGGCTTCGGAACTGCGACATGCCACCCGGAACTGGGCGCTCCACAGCAAACACGAGGAGTGGAACGTGTCGTTCCGTGAGCTGGCGCGGAAATACCTCATCCGCCCATTCTTGTTGATGATCAATCCCGTATGCTTCCTGGTGAGTGAGATCTGCTCGAGTCGATCAGAACTTCATTGTTATCAGAATTCCTCTTGTGCATCTGTATATTCATGGTTGCGCCCTTTCCTCAAAGTTATTTCAGCATGCCTCGGTCATTCAAAGATGCGCGGATGCTGTTCACGAGGCGTGAAACTGATCCAGGGCTTCACAGATGAGCTTCTATGCTTCGTTCGTTTACGGATTAATTTACGGCAGTCTCGCAGCTGTCCCATATATCTTCGAAAACTACCGAGGATGGCATCCAGTTGTCGCCTCGCTGCCGTTCTTGGCATTGTTGATCGGTTGTTTTATTGGCTTGATTGTCAACCTGGGCAACACGAAGCTCTACGTCAAGGCAATGGAGGCGAATGGCGGCAAGGCCGTACCTGAAGCAAGACTTTACCCCATGATGGGTGGCAGCTTTTTCCTGACAGGAGGCATTTTCTTGCTTGGTTGGACCGGTGCAACTGGAATCTCATGGGTAGTGCCCTGCATTGGCCTTCTGTTCGTTGGCGGAGGCTTCTTCCCGATATTCCAAGGTTCCCTAAACTACGTAAGTTTGGCCGACGACGAAAACGGAGCAAAAGTTGATGGATTTGTAGCTCATTGACACATTTCTTCCGGTGGCTGCTTCGGCCTTGGCCACCACCACATTCATGCGGTGCATGTTGGCCGCAGTATTTCCTCTCTTCATGGTAAGGTTTTCAAACTTGAGAGGAGAGATAAGTGCTAACGGTAACAATAGACACCCATGCTAGAAGCCTTAGGCGTCGGATGGGGACTTTCAATATTGGGCTTTGTCGGTGTGGTGATGATACCTGTACCATTCTTGTTCTTCACGTTTGGTCCACGGCTACGTGCAAAGGGAATAGCAATGCCTGTATGAGCTGGGAAATAATTGTTCAGCGATGAAGCCGAGCGAGGGTTGAGTGCAGAACATGCTGCGCGTCGCTTGGCCCGAGCAAGGCGATGTCCTCGCGGAGGCGAAGGTCGTATATCAAAAGCACTAAGCGTCTTCAATAAACGCGATAATAGTTGATTGTCAGGTTCACGTTCGAAGGACTCCAATTTTTATCCGAACTTCGTAAACCCCTGGCCTGAGAGGCTTCACGTGAAGTCCTCGAGGTCCAGATTTCGCTACGATCGCCTCAAGCATGATGTAGCCTGTGCCATATTTTTGGACAAGTGTTAGCCGTCTCTTGAGACTGGAATATTATAATTGATCACGTTTTGCGAATGCTCGAGCTCTCGATTGTGAGGGTTCATGATCATGCTGGCTTTGCGCTCTGCTGACTAAAATGTTCACCATACTTCACCTTTGCCTTTCTTTTATGTGCGCTGAAATTTTGAGGATAGTACATGAATCTGATATTTTTCTTACCCGAAATGCGTGAAATCTGTCAACCGAGAAAGATGAAGAAGACGAAGCTCCCGTCACGGGACATTAGACAGCGTCCAACTTGATATCAGCGAAAGATGCGGTCGCGCGGAGCTTCGGCCGCGCGCGGAAGTGTCCGCCGCCCGAAGATTACATATTAAAGCCGTGGATCGTGCACAGGGCCCGACGCGCTCACGTCTCCACCGGGGCAACGCTTGGAATTTGCATCAACAAAAGATTGCGAGGGCGCTCAGAGCGATAGGCATTTCGAGAGACAACCGCATTGTCGTAGAGTAAACCCGTCAACATGTATTCACTACGCAACCCACGCCCACTCGGCATGCAGGTCCACGCTGTGCCGGAGTCCGAGAGATTTGTCGACGAGACAGGTCGCAGACTCCCTTGGGGATACGAGTACACACCAAACACTGTCAACGAAGCCGAACAACAGAACGAGCAAGAGAAGGGCCCATTTGGACGGAATTCGAGAAGGAGTAGGACAGGCCTCTCGAGGAGCCGATCGAAAACCGCCGAGCCGAGACGTGAGGAGGACAGACAAAGGGCGGAGAATGTCGCAGCGGAGGACGCAGTGTTCGGCTCGTTGCGAAGGGTCACTGCTAAGGATGATGGAAGACGAGATGCGGCTGCAGATAGTGATGCGCTGAATGCAGGTGCGCGATTGCATCAAGAGGCAGAGGTCGAGCCCACGGAGGTGCTGCTCTACGGGTTCGGCGAAGACTTGCAATGGGCTGCTATTGATTTTTATGAGCGGGTTTCAAATGGCCTTGTTCTGGAGGATTACGATCGCCAGCCTCCGGGACAACGCTACGATGCGTCCCTATCACTGGGGAGAGCCGCAGCGCAGAATACCTTGTCGAGAGCCGCGATGCGGAAACGAAACAAATACGCGGGCGGAAACCACTGGATCAAAATCACATTCGACTCACGGCAGGCGGCAGAACTCGCGATTGCCAGCGGACCGCACATCATCAAAGGATACCTCGTCTACGCGGAGCCTTATCAGAATCGAGGCCCACAGCGAGACGAGCCCGTTCTCGCAACTCAGGCAGGGGCGCAAGTGACATCAGATGTTCTGCCCGCAACCTTTTCGACAGAGAACATGGACATCAGCCCGGATGGCAGTCCATCAACATTATCATCCACAACTGCGACGGCGATGAGCGGACCTATTGGCTCGCGGTCGTCCAGGACCAGACTTGGCCTCAACGACTCCCCGACGAACAGCGATTCTACAATCCGAGGAAATTTGATATCACAACCAGCCCGACCGCTGGCACAGCCACTCTTCGCACCCCGATCGAACACCACCGCGTTCCAAAGGAGCAGTCAAGTGCAGCCACAGGCTCGGCGCGCTCGCATAGAAGGCACCACGCCGGCGACAGTCTTACCCGCAGACATGGCATTGGCGCCGAAACAGCCACAGCCGTCCTGGTCGTCATGGATAGGCGCGAGCGAGATCATCGGCTCCGCTCTGCCGCGCAAAGAGGATGGCAGCTTCGACTGGAACCGGGCGAGTTTGTACTGGCGGATTTTCTTCTACATCGATATGCTGTTCGGCACGGACTTCTGCGGGTTGAGGACGGAGGAGTGATCGATTTGTACATTATTGTATCTCAGCGTGGGCGTTCAGAGGAATTTCCCTGGGAACGGGAGGCTAGGATTATTATTAATCTCGAGGTATTCTGGAAGTCAATTATCCTGTCGGATTGCATTTGGCATGACTCTGATCGAATGGCAAATTGACGACGGCCGTACCCTATGTTCACTGCCTGTGTCTTTGCAATATCTGTGCGTCGTTTTTCGCTTCATCGTCCGTGCCTTTCATGCTAGTAATGATAATGATAAACGAACCAACGTTGATGTCTGCGACGTGGAATTTGGGCATGACGATGACACACTCGGCTGCGTCGGAGAATTTTGGGAGCGTCGCACTCATTACCCCCCAGGCACGAGACCGGCACCTCATCGCATGGGAGGCAGATGCAGGTGACGGAAACAAATCCAAGCAGAAGACCATTCCACGAAATATTTCGAGATCCACAAGATTTCTCTCTTTTTCTTGTGCCTCTCCCCCCGGTCGAGAAAATGTCTCCAGCCTTCGACCGCAGGAAAGAGGCCATCCTAGCCCAGCTGGCGATCCCCGAGGGCGAATACACCGATCTCTCGCCCAAGGGGACCGTCGACGCCGGCGTCCGCGACCTCGTGGATGAGATCAACGCGCTCGCGGGCTTCGTCACGACCAGCAGTTGCGCCGGCCGCGTCGCGGTCTTCCTCGAGGGCGCGAAAAAGAAGGCTGCTGCTGCTACTACTACCACTACTACTGCTTCTACTTCTGCTTCTACTTCTGCTACTGCAACAGGAGAGGTAGATCATGACTCTGGTGATGCCATCGCCGGTGTCGGCGGCAAGGGCGGTGGGCGCTGGTTGTTCGTCTCGCACGATCCGGTTGATTTGGGGAAGCTCGGGGACGACGGGGAGCTGCTATCGGCGCTCGGCGTGCCGGTGCAGGAGGATCAAGGGACGACGGGTCACGGTAGCCTCGATTTAAGGACATGCCAATTGCTACATTTGAAATTCGAACCGCTGGTACGTGGATTACATAGATTCCGCTTCTTCTCCCACGACTCCCGATCTTTTGCAGATTTCCCCCCCCCCCCCAGTTCTCCCATCGTGCATCTCGCTCACGCCGGGATCTAGATCTTGCACATCCTGACCTCCTCCCTCGATGACGCGCAGTGCGCGCTGTCCGCGGGCATGGAGGCCGGCTTCCGAGAGAGCGGCATAGGCAGCGTGACGGGCAGCGATGCGACGCCCCTGGTGGCCGTGCGAAGCGGCGGCCTGGCCTTCGACTGCGTGATCGGATACGCCGCGGACGCGGATGGGATCCGGCTGCTGGTGCCGCCTGCGTACATCCGCATGATGCTGGGGGTCGCCAATCGGCGCTTCGCCGCCAACGGCGAGCGCAGGGAGCGCTTCCGACACGCGTTGCGGAGGGGCCTGGCGGGCGGCGGATCGGACGGCGCTCGACCTGCTGGCTGGGAGCCGGAGGATGTCCGACGGGAGCGCAAGCGGGCGGAGGGGCTTCGCCGTCGAGAGGAGCTCGCGTCTCGTCGGCCACGGCAAGAAATGAGCGACGCGCCGACGGAACAGGACGCAGTGGATTTGGGAGTAGCCCTGAACGACGAGGTCTAAGCTCCGCTTGGCTGCTCGACAGCGACGAGCCGGGCGCGCCAGGTTCTCCGAATGCTAGCGGCGGAGAGGATTTGACTCGACGCGGCCGCGTGAACCGACGACGATTGTCCTGGCTGACTTGGGGCCGCGTTAAACGGAGTATGCATCGTGTCGATCCATGAATTGACATTGTATCTTCTGGGCGGTCTAGCGTGGCGTCTCTGTGTGTGCGCGTGCTTTCGGCCGGGCCAAAGTCACCGTGAATGAAAACACGAGGTCGTCTTTGACGCTCTTTGTCGCCTTTGAAGGACCGGAGTCCGGAGATTCGTCGATCTTCTTGACCTCTGCTTCGCTCTTAGAATCTGCAGAGCCGTTTTCGTCTTTGCCGCTTGCCGCTTTCTTCTCGACTTCATCCAATTTGCTCGCTGAAGTGGTTCCGGTCAGCCAACTCCACCAGCCGCTGCTCTGATCGGATGAAACCTTCTCCTTGTCGCTAGTCTTGGCTTCGTTCGATTTCGAGTTGTGGTCCTCTTCCAGGTCGATGCCCTCGGAGAACTCCCACATCAGCTTCAACTCGCCGCGGACAAGGCTGGCCGTCCATAAGCTCGTCAAGACGCCGGGGACGAGATAGAGCAGGGCAGGCTGTGGGTGATCGGAAACGTTCATGGCGACGAGCGTCGCGATCATGCCCGCCACATATCCGCAAAGCGATGCTCGAAAGTACGTCTTGGGGAATGCGGTCGTGTATCGCGGCGGCAAGGACGCAGGATTGACACCTGCAGTGTAAAGACGCGTGCCCCAGTTCCCGGTGACCGGTACGTAGGCCGCCTTGCTGAGAGGTTGTCCAGCGGACTTGTCATCTTGCCCTTCTTTAGATTGAGCGGATGGAACTTGCTTCTTCAGGTAGAACAGGTACAAATCGAACCTCAAAGCCATGGCGATCATGATCCCCGGGATCACGATGTCGCCTAACCCGAGCATGCTGAAACTCCTCGCATCATCCGGCCGCGGGAAGACCAGCTTGATCGGGACGTCGAGGTTCTTCGCCACGGTGACCATGAGCGGCGTGAAGAACACCGCCCAGACATCGTAGACGAACAGCGCGGAGAGGATGAGACTGCCCGTGCCGAACGAAGTGGGCGACATCAATTGCAGGGCGCCATACGAGACGGCGAACCCTTGAAGGTTGGTGAGGTACCAAGCCTTCACGACCGTGTTCGCGGAGACGACGACGACGGCGCCCAGGACGGCGCAGAAGACGTTGTGGCGCGTCAGCGTCGCCTTGAAATCGACACTGGGCTTACGCGCATCGCACTTGACGAGATACTTGGTTTTCAAGGCTCCCCGTTGGCGCCAGAGGAAATCCCGCGCGAGCTTCGGGATCGGCACGCGGCCCAACGGACCTGGCAACGGGGACGATCGCGATCCTCGGGACTCCCCCAGCACCTCGGTCTTCCGGTCGAGGGTCGATACTCTCCAGACTTTCCCCTGGTCCACGTAGAAATCGGGCAGGACGAGGTCCCAGGCGATGGTCAGGGCGTCGTTGATGAAGAGGCTCACGCTGTAGACGCCCACGAGGGCGAAGTACCAGCCGAGGATGAAGTTGATCACCACGGCGCCGTATCTCTGGATCAGAAAGTACAGGCCAGCGAGCACCGCGCCGGCCGTGAGGGGGAAGACAATGGCGTCGGAGGGCGTGAGGCCTTCCATCTTCTGAGGTTCCTCGTCTTCGTCATCGTCGTCGTCGTCTTTGTTGTGTTCTTGTCGTGATCGCGGGACGGATTTCGCAGCCGAAGATGGACGTGATAGGGATGCGAGCGATCCGGTGACGATGGGCAACAATGCGGATAGTACCAGATGGATGTACATTGGCAGAAACGGCAGCATGTCTTCCCCGAGGTCGATGAGACGGTCGAGCAGATCGGACAAATCAATGTGCGACCCCATCTTTTCCACCAATGGGACTTATCGGCGATGCTACTTCGGACACGTCGGCTCGCCGTTGAGGTGTTGATGCAGGCGGAAAGGCTGTTCGAGATGCTTTGGGGTTATAAGTGCAGGTGGATAAAGTCATGGTTGTAGCCTCAGGCCTAAACTTGCGTCCCCGTACGATGCGCAAACACTGTGGGACCACGATGGTGTGGATATATCGTGAGTGAATCGTCGTGCGCGACTATGCTTTCTCCCGTCTACATCAACGACATTTGAACATGCGCAGATTCTTCCGAGAGGTCTACTGGTTTGCAGAAAGTCGTTATTGCTCAAATAGCTTTTCCCCATACGCAATCATGATCAAACTATCTGGTTACATGGACATCGACGAGCGAGCGAGCGAGACCGGACGGATACATTGCTGCAAGAATGAAGCCATACTCCGCCATGACCTTGGACGATGGAACAATCACGCGGCGCCCAGGTTTACTCGTCGCCCTTGACGTTGACGCCCTTGCCACCCTCGGGGTACTCGTCAACCTTCTTCTCGAATCTCGCTTCGATGGACTTGAGGACCTGCTCGTCGCGCTCGGAGCTGACGAAGCTGATAGCAACACCCTTGGTACCGAAACGACCAGCGCGACCGACACGATGGAGGTAAGTGTCGGCGGCCTGGGCGACGGAGTCCTTGTCCGAAGCGCCAGGGTTGGCGGGAGAGTCGGGCATATCGTAGTTGATGGCGAGGTTGATGCGCTCGATGTCGATACCACGGCCGAAGACATCGGTGCTGACACAGATTCGCTTGTCGTAGTTCTTGAAGGCGGTGTAGCGTTTGATACTGTGATAATAGTCAGAATTGCGGCTCGAGAGATTTTATGTTGGACTGTTGCTACTGACCGCTCCTCCTGGCTGACACCAGAGTGTACCGCAATGGACGGGAAGTTACACTCGCGCAAAAGTCGGTCGAGCTCGGTGGCACGGACGGTGCTCTTGACGAAGATGATGACTTGGTTGTACATCAGCTCATCAAGCAAGTCGTTGAGACGTCGGTTCTTCTCAGCCTCGGAGAGGCGGACGTAGTATTGTTGAAGACCGTGCAGTGTGAGCTTGGTCTCGTCATCGACGTAAATCTCGAGGGGGTTCTGCATGAACTTCTTGCACACAGGTCGGGTTTGGGCGGAGAGCGTGGCAGAAAACATCATGACTTGCTTTTGGGTGGGAGTCGCACGGAAAATCTCTTGCACATCGCGGCGCATGTCTGTGATTCATCAATAACAATTCGGGAGGTTGAGAAGCCGAAGAGACAACTTACCAACTTGATCGAGCATCTTGTCACATTCGTCGAGAACGAAGCGAGAAACGCTGCCTAGACGAAGCTTCTTGTCGCGAACGAGAGCGTTGAGACGTCCCGGTGTCGCCACGATGATGTGCGGGTGCGTCTCCTTGTCACGGAGAAGCTTCTCGTTGTCTTTGATATCGGTACCACCGTAGAAGACGGCGGTCTTGACCTCAGGCATGTACTTGCTGAAGCGCTGGTATTCGTTGCGAATCTGGAAAGCCAACTCGCGGGTATGGCACATGACAAGGACGCTGACTTCTCCGTTGACGGGCTCAATTTGTTGCAAAGTCGAGAGCACAAACACGGCGGTCTTTCCCAATCCAGATTTGGCTTGGCAGAGGACATCTGTTCCCAAGATGGCTTGCGGAATGCATACTTGCTGGACTGTTCAGAGCGAATTAGCAGAGTTCGCCGAGATGACTGTCAGAAGGCGAATGCGTTCGACGAGTGGAGCGTCCATGTATTGTATCCATCCTGTGGCATGGAGATTCAACCTCCTGAGCCGACCGCGTCTCACAACAGTTCCATCTCTTCCTGATGGCCGGTCATGAACACATCTCATGGCATCGGCCTGTGGTAATGCCTGCAGATGTACGCCGTGCGCCAATTCCAAGCATGGAAACATGCCACTTGAGCAGGTCACGCGTTTTCTTGATCAAAGATGAGCGTGAGAACCATCCCATCAAGCAGCACATCACTCAAGAATCTCTCACGACGGACTGGTCCACGTCGGAGGATAGGATCGTCGTTCGGTCCGGGTGTCTTGTTGGACAACCCAGATGTGGTAACACGCGGGACGCTCCAAGCTCGTAGGGTGTAACGCAAGCATGTTCTGGACGGAGATGTATTATGACTAACCCTCTGATGGATGCTCGAAACCGCAGTCCGTGATGGCCTTGAGAAGTTCGGGCTTCAAGAGAAAGTCCCTGAAGCTGGTAGAGTGGATACCGACATAACTGCCTTTGCCTTTGTCGGCACCTGCGCCAGACACAGAAAGATCGCCCTTCTTGGCCGCGCCGTTGGAGCCGGCGGCGGCGCCGTTGCCAGTCGCGGTACCCTCGGTGGGCTGGAGCTCCTCGTCGGAGTAGTCGATGAGATCCTCCTCGGCAGACATTGTGAGTGGATGTAAATGTGGTGGAGAAAGGTCTGAGGCTGAAGCGGAGCGGGTAACGATTCGGAGGGTGGAAAAGTGTACAAATGCGAGAGAAGATCGATCAAGACGCTCGAGCGCGGAGTATTTTGACGAGGATGGTGGTTGTTCGGAGTCGGGTTCGGCGAACTGAACACGTCGTGGCGGACGGGAGAAGATCGGTGAAGGTGACGGGCGTTCGAGGTGGGTACAGAAGAATGTTGAGCGCGCGACACCCTTGAAGCTCAGTGTCAGCTCAGAGAAGGCGGCGAGGCGTGAAAAGAAGAGGGCACGCTCTGACCACCTGCACCTGTGGGTTTTGCGGCGAACACGTGATCGTCACCAATGCAACAACAACTCCATGTGTACCGCATTACATAAGTAGGCACTACTATACTGAGGAGGGCACCTGCACACAATCATCACGAACCCTTTCTCGAGTGCACAACCACCACCACCACCACCACCTGGGCATGCGGTGAAAACCCCTTCAACTCAGCAACCGAAGCCGCCAAATTTCAGAGGAAGGAGGAGGCGATGAATGCGACCGCATCCCACCCCGCCCACAGTCCGTCAATGCGACGCCGAATTATCATCACCGTCCATCCGATCGAGAGGAAAGACATTGCTCGGCCTCAGGGTGCAATCGTGCGTTGAGGCAGGTGCCCAGGTGCAGGTGTCGAGGAGTCTTAGGGTTGTCGTCGAGAACAAAGACTACCCTAACTAATAAACCCATCAATATCATAAAGTGTATAGTGGTCCTCTGACATGGCCTGTGTTGGTAATTCACGGTCCACAACAGTCTGACGCTCGTGTTCGATATAGACGTGACATCTCCCTGGTTCTTTGTCGTAAGAGTCCCTTCTCCCAGAAGGCCTTCTTCGCATGCATCCCGCATGACAACCGCGCAGACACAGGTGGTCGTTTCAGTAAGAATAAATGCGGAGGACCGAATCCGAGTTGACAACGAAACATGGATGGCAAAGATCACCCGCGGCCACCTGGTTTTAGTAATAGCAAGGAGACATTCACAGGGACAACATAACCCCTTGACTCCTCATCGGTTGTATGGTTGATTTATGGTGTGCGGTAGTCATTTGGGAAAAGGTCATACAGTATAACATTAATAATAATAATAATAATAATAATAATAATAATAATAATAATAATAATGATAATAATGATAATAACTGGCTGATGATGATGATGTGACGAGATGGAAGGGGCATTGATGAACGATACCAATCGTAGTGGGGGAGGGGGACTCCCAGAGTGCCTGAAGTGCCTGAAGTGCCTGAAGTGCCTAAGTACATGTCCTGTGTGTCAGTGTATGATGTGATGAGGGAGAAAGAGTAGAAACAGTGGTGGGTGGTGGTGGCGGTGGTGGTGGCCCGCCGAGGCTGACATTGGTTTGTTATTACAGTATGACATTTTATTATTCCTACGCGACAGGTACGGTACATACACAACCTCAGCGCCTTCATTGGATCTGTCTCCCTGCTTACGTGATTTTTGAAATAATTCCAGGTGATATTAAATCATCACCGCTTGTATGTACTGTACAATACATCGTCTGGTTTCGTAGAGTGATGAGCGTATCCGGTTTGCTGCACGCCAACCGGGGAATCTGTCCGTCATTAGCTCACCTACCTGCTACCTACTGTACATAGCGAGGGACAGCACTTTTACTATGGAAATCATAATTTCAGGATCCCGGATCCTCGCCTGACGCCTGCACGTACGTACGTCATACCATTCATTCAGCGACCTGTTGGGCACGACATCTTTCGAAATCTCCTCGCTGTCGCGTACGGGCCACGACGACGATGGAAATCAAAGATCTGAGCCAAGCGCAGTGCATCTTGCTGGCGGTACACCTCGCATCCGAGTCCAACGTCGCGGCGTTACATTCCTTCACGCCCACTCGGCCTGAGGTCTTCGATCCCGAACTTGTCCTGCGCATTCTCTTGACCTACCTCCCAGAGTCCATCGAGCCCGCCAAATATACGAAATATGTGCAAGAGGTCGTCTCCCGTCTCTATCTCGACGTCGATCGCGAAGATGTCGCCGTCGACACCACCCCGGTCGCGGACGTCACCGATGAGCAGGCGCAAAGGCGTGTGAAGAAGCTCCATCTGCTCCAGATCCGCCCCCCCGGTTTCCCACCAGGTGCGCCCGATGACCTCCTGACAAGGTTCATCTGTCATCGGGCAGCCAGGATCGACTCGGAGACGGGAATGCTCAGTTTACTCCCCACACTCATCGAGCCATATCTGAACCGCAACGACTACATCCGCACCTGGTACATTTCCGTCGTTTTCCCGCTGATCCGACACCATCTCGAATATTATCCCGACCACGAGGCTCTCGATGTCTCCGTCGGCGCGCTGGAATCGATCGAGGGAAGCGAAGGTATCGACCTCTTGTTGAAGAAGGCGACCCAAACCTATTCGGACACGGCACAGAGCAACGTCGCTCGTGACATACGAGGGTTGGTGGGGCCGTGGATGTATGGCCACACGGAGCGGAAAAGGCGTAAGCTAGGCCATAACTACAAACCCGAAGAGAGGAAGTCGTCGCTAAACAGTCTTGACGAAGGCGTTCGCAAGATCGCTTTGACGGGCGTCAGTGAGGAGGACAAGACCGGCCACGACTGGGAATACATATATCGTTGGATGGTCCAGCACGCCATCGACAACATCAAGCTGGTCGCGTCTGCTATTGACAACTGGGACGGACCTGGGGATGTGGACCTGGGTGGTTTCGAGCGTGGTAGCGTGCAATACCTCGACGAGGAAATTCAGATCAAGCTGGAGCTTCAATACGCACAAGCTGCTTTCGCGGCCTGCTATGCCGCCAAAACAGACTCTGAAGAGACCGTGCGCCGTGCTCACGAGATTCTCGCCCGCTTGGCCATCCTGCTGGATTTCGTACCGCCGCCTGATCTCGCGACCAGCGTGGAATCTCTGCCTCTTGTGGAACGACACATAGCACGACATAAGGAGGATGGCGAAATCCCATCATTATCACCCGGGAATTTGCTTGCGCCGGATCATCCTCTCACGACTCCCAAAATCGACACTTACATGCTACTCCAGATGATGGTCTACAGTGCATACCAACTCTGTAACCTCGGAATGCCCTCCTCGTTAGCAAAGGTGGCTAAGCTAGCTTTCACTGGCACGGCTGAGGAGCAAATGGAGATGTTGCGATCGATACTGCGGAAAGTCAAGCATTCTACAGATGGCCAGGAGGACACGCGGGTAGCTGCCGATCGGGCGAAATTGCTATGGCTTTGGAATTGGGGCATCAAACTGGACGATGACCTCTCAGACCAGGGCCTTGGTATTCTCGGAAGGATACCGAGGGAGAAATTTGAGCAGGAGATGTTGAAGACGTTCGTGGAAACAAACAGTAAGTGCACTGAACCGGCGCCACTTTTCCCTAGATTGCCATATACCACACATTGGTTGAAGAATCCGTATCCCAGCGTATCGGTAGGAATCAGCTTTGGCTGATGTGCTGCCAGCAGATAACCTGGATCCTGCGCAAAACGTCGACGGGCTTGCAGGAGTTGAGGAAGAAGAACTCAAATTTCCCTTCACCGTCTCCACAGAAGAGGCAGAAGCTGTTGCAAATGGAGGCGTTACTAATAATGCTTGATTTGCAGACTCGGCTTTGGCGATAAAGGTTTACATCACGGACGATCCACAGCCCCTACCATTGGCAACTGTTGAGAGAATCATCTTCGATCAGGCCATGAAGGCATACGACGGAGCAAGCAACGGCAACAAGAACAGGGGTGGCGTGAAAAGAGCAAACGACATGTGAGTGACGACTGTGGTAGATCTCGATGATGTGGTTACTGACAGAATCAGCATCTCCACATGGCGGCCATACTTTCCAGACAGCACTTCATTCCGAGAGGTTACGGCACTGATCGCTGCAACACACGCGTTATCATTCTATTCCCTCACGCTACAACATGGCGTGCCGTTTCAACCTGTCAGCATCCGTGTCAGCCATGACCCGGTATCGCTCATTTCAAGAGTCCTCGAACAGAACCCACGCAGTTATGCCAAGCTAGATGACCTCGTCAGCATCGCGCAAAACCTCGTCTCCAGCGGGGTCGCGAAGCACGACGACGACGAGGAGGAAGACGCGACCAGCAGTCACGATGTCGCTGTGAAGCGGAAGGAAGCCGGCCGACGGGTGACCTTCATGGCCATCGAAGCCGCATTACGAGAGGACGATTTCGAGACGGCATACTCGTACATTGTAAGCCGGCTCTCGCCGTCGGGCGCCATTTCGCCCAACACATCCCAGAATGGACAGAACGGCAAACATCTCGGCCACGTGAAACGCAGCAGCCAAGCTCGGAACAACATCGAAGACGACATCTCATGGCGCGCCGCTTTCCTCGCGGGCCGGTACAGGCCCTCGTCCGCCACCGCGCCCTCGGTGCGCCGCCTCGAGCAGCGCACCGAACTGCTCTCCCTGGCCCTCCTCCTGGCCCCGACCTCCGCCCTCACCGAGATCCTCGCCGCCTGGCGACGCTGCGAGGAGGAAATGACCGCCCAGCAGGCCTCCCAGCAAGCCTCCGAGGACGCGTTCGACGACCAAGCCGACCGACGCCTCCCCAGCGCTTTCCCGGGGGACTTCACCGTCGCCGGCGGCGACCAGCCCGCGCTCCTCCTCAACCAGAAGCGCCGCGAGATGGGCCGCCTCGGCCACGCCGCGGACGACGCCCCGCTCAGCATGTTCGACCTCACGCGCAACGCCGCCCGCGCGCTCAGCAGCAACGCCTTCCCCCTGGCCGGCTCGTCCGGGAGGGCCTCCCTGGACCACAGCCGCGAGTCGCTCGGGTCAGATGTCCCGTCCAGCCTCTCGGCCGCGAACCAGGATCGTCTGCGGAAGAGGGATCTCGTCGCGAATGCGGTCAGCGGCGGCCTGGCGAGTGGGTTGGGTTGGGTCCTGGGGGCGACGCCGGTGAATCAGCAGCAGCAGCAGCAATAGCAATAGCGGTAGCGGTAGCGTTGCAATTTATCCCATCCATCCATCCATTCATTCATATAGACCAAATACATCACGACCTGAGAGCTCATATATACACACATCTATCATTATTAGTGCATTCTCAATAGACCAAAAGCCACAGTGATATAAAGAGACCGTCGTATTCCTCCATGTTACCCCTAACGAAAACTTAGCACACACATAACCACCTCCTCCCCCGTCCCTATCCCTGTCCCGGCACCACCCCCCAAGCCCCAAGAGGATCCTCCCTCCCCGTGGCCCCCGCCCGCCCAGCCGCCTGCGTCAACGCCCTCACCCGCTTGACCAGCAGGCCGACCGCCACGGGCCCGAGGACGGTACAGATCAGGATCGCCCAGGTCACGACCAGGAAAAGATCCGAGGACGCCGACGACGGCTGCTTTCCTCCACCGCCGCCGTCGCCGTCGCCGTCGCCGTCGAAAATCCCGTTGCTCGCCGCGAGCGAACTCACCAGGAACCCGATCTCGCCCCGCGCGATCATCGCGCTGCCGAGGATGCCGGCGGGGTAGAGGGAGAGCGGCTTCGGGGTCCGGAGAGGCTTCTTCTGGGGCGGCATGGCTGGGTTTTGGGGAGCGGCGGGTTCGCGCGGTGGCGCTGCGGTCGGGGTGATGGTGGGAGTCGTTCGCTCCGAGGATGCTGTTGCTGTTGCTGTTGCTGTCGTCGCGGCGGCGGTGGTGGTGGTGGTATCCCCAGTCCGGTGAGGAGGTCGTGCCAACGGAAAGAAGTGACGTCTCAGCCGCAGCGGCGATGGGAATCGCCAGCTTCGAGGGAATCCCGGGAGTGACGCGCGCGGAACCCCGTCGAAGCGCACGAGACACAGCCCGCAGAGGAATTTCCCCAGTGCCATCAGCGTGGCGTACACCAGGCCCCGCCAGATCACCTTCCCGACGAACATCTGCGTGATGGGGATGGAGAAGCCGATCGAGGCGAAAAAGAACGGCTTCAGGATGAGGGTGGTCACGGTGCTGTAGTAGTGGTCGTAGATTTCGGTGCCGGTGGATTTTGGCTTGGTTGGGGTATTTGTAGGAGTGGTGGAGGAGGAGAGGTTTGATGATTGTTCGGGATGCCTCTTATTCGACGTGTGCTGTTCGGTTTGACCAGAGCCTGTGGGCTGAGTGTTGTCTTGAACGTTTGCAGCCGGTTCACTTGCCAGATCAATTTGTGGACTCTCGACTCCAGACTTTGGCTTTATTCGTTCTTGTGAGGAACTTCTTGCCGATCGGGCCTCGGAGGTCGCCTTCTTGTCGCCTAGTTCGTCGAACCAGGTCACGACGACACCGGCTAAATACGCCGCGAACAGATTCGATGTGCCGGCGTAAGATGATGCCGCGACCATGCCAATCAGCACAGACGTGTGGAGCAGAAACAAACCATGCTCGGATCGTATAAAGTTCATCATAGATGTCGTCGAGCCTGCACTGGAATTCTGAATGAAGTGGTGCGCCACCGGCCTCACAATAAAAGTGCATGCGAGAGGTGTCAAAACAGCAAAAGCGAGAGAGACGCCGATTGGTCGTACGACCGTGACAGCATTGAAAGAGGACCCGCCGCCGCCGCCGAGGTTCGAGATGACTTGTACCATTATGAGGCCGATGACATCGTCAATCATGGCCGCACTGGTCAAGATCACGCCGAGCCGGCTCTCGGTCAATCCGCTGGTCGTGAGGATGGTGAAGGTTGTGCCCAATGAAGTCGAGCAAAGTGCAGCTCCAGCCGCGAATGCTTGCAGTGGGGTGACATCGAGGAGGAGACGAAGTGTGAAGGAGAGGCCGATTGGAGCACCGACGCCAATGGCTGCGACCAGACTTGAGAGGGAGAGATTCGCTCGGAGGACTCTGAGATTTGTGGAAAGACCACCTTTGCATGGATGTCAGTACGACGGACACGCAGGCTTGCTTGGTGGACATGCACTCACCTTCATATACGATGAGAATCAAACCCAGGTAGCCTAACTTCATGACCGTGTCTTGCACTTCAGCTCCAAGCCAATTTGTACCTGGAAGCCCCCAGCCGATGCCGATGAAAATTTGGCCGATGAGACCGCAGAAGATGATGTTGTCCAGTACATAATTGACGAGATTCAGCAGGAGAAGAAACGATGTCAAGATTAAGATTGTTTCGATTGGAGGCTCATGGTAGGAGAGAGCTACGTCCATCGAAGATGGCATATCCAGTATTCTTGTCAATGACTTGTGAGATGCTGCAGTGTTGGACTCGGTGGCATCGCGATAGAAGTCTCAAGACAACGGTGCTAGGTCGATGGAAACATCTTGACCGGTGGTATACTGATATGCAGTTATATTTGCCAATGCTGACTTTAGTGACGGATGAGAGACCGTCTTGGCTGTCAGTCCGATATAGAAGGCGATTTCCAGGGTTGCTGGACAGTACTGTATATATTATATGTATGTACATATGACCTCGCGCCCTACGAAGACTGACGTTGTCGTATATATAATGCGGAGACGAACACCAGCTTGCTTGTGATGTTCATTTACAGTACAGCTCATAGATAACGACACCGATGACTCACGATGAGTACTCAATCATAGCACAATTCGGAACCGCCTTCACTGCAAGATAAATACCGGTTTCCAGCTTCTAAGATTAACACTGGCCACGACTTCGCACGCACATATACACACACACATCCACACAATGGCGCCTCCTCGACCTTTTACCGTCGAACAGGTATGATAGAAGCATCGATCAAGACAATCAGATATGACCATACCAACACTGAGCACATTTGCATAGTGGATGGACAAATACGAATTAACCGCAAAATACAACCTCGCGGAGACGTGTTGCGCGAGCATTTCCATCGACGAGCTGCTGGCGCTCTCGGAGAAAAAGGATGCCAAGATCAGCGACATCCTCTGCAGCTCGACGGTGCAAAACTACGGCGAGATCCGCGGGAACACGCAACTCCGCGAGAACCTCTCCCGGCTGTACTCGGCCAAGGTCGCCGGCGCGGCGTTGTCCGTCGATCAGATCCTCATCACGCCCGGGGCCATCGCGGCGAATCACCTCGTGCTGTATTCGCTGGTCCACCCGGGCGACCATGTGATCTGCCATTACCCGACGTATCAGCAGTTGTACACGATTCCGGAGTCCCTGGGCGCGGAGGTGAGTCTGTGGAAGTGCCGGGCAGAGGAAGGGTGGTTGCCGAAGTTGGAGGAACTGGAAGGCCTGGTGCGGGAGAACACGAAGTTGATCATCATCAAGTGAGTGAGCGAGCGGGTTGCTGCAAAGCAAATCGCACCTTTGACGATGCCCCCGCCGGATATGGCGGGAATTCGGGACATGCATTCTCACCGAGACGATAGCAACCCCCAAAACCCGACGGGAGCCATCCTGCCCAAATCCCACCTCGACGCGATCGTCCGGCTCGCGCGAGCGCGCAACATCACGATCCTCTCCGACGAGGTCTACCGGCCCCTCTTCCACGGCGTGGGCCCGATGGACCCGGATTTCCCGCCCTCCATGCTCTCCGTCGGCGGGGACGACGCCAACGTCATTGTGACCGGGAGTCTCTCCAAGGCCTACTCGCTCGCAGGGCTGCGGGTCGGCTGGATCGCTAGCCGCAGCGCGGAGCTGATCGAGAGATGCGCGTCGACGAGGGACTACACGACGATCTCCGTGTCGCTGCTCGACCAGGCCGTCGCGACGTTCGCGCTGGGCCCGGACACGATCCACGCTCTGCTGGGGCGGAATGTGGCGCTGGCGAGGGCAAATCTGGAGATGCTGGAGCGCTGGGTGATGAAGCATGATGAGTTTTGCGAGTGGGTGAAGCCCGTGGCGGGGACGACGGCGTTTGTGAGGTTCTTCAGGGGAGAGGGAGAGAGCAGGAAGGCGGTGGATGCGAGGGTTTTTTGTGAGAGGCTGCAGGAGAGGACGGGCGTGATGCTCTTGCCCGGGGATGTCGGGTTCGGCGAGGAGTTTCGGGGTTACGTGCGGTTCGGATATGTGAATCGCACTGAGATCATCAGAGAGGGGTTGGAGGAGCTCCGGAAGTTCATGAGGGAGGAATTTAATGATATTCCGCTGTGCGAGTGAAAGGGATGTAGATTTCTTTTTTCGGAAGGGCGTGAAAAGCCTTTGGTTGGAGGGAGGGTTGATCTATTTTCCGATTTACTTATGATGATTCGTGACATTTCACGAACGCACGAGAAAACATCGACGTCTTCTCCTATTTGATGAGCTAGATATTCAGTGATCTGTGAAAGAAATTCATACATTCTCTTTCATCATCAGTGGGTATACTACTCCGCATGCATTCCAGATCCGTGGCCATATATTTAGCGACTAGTGCGGTTGAATCGTCGGAGATAGAGTCTCACCAATAGCCAACAACACCCTCGGGGCTTCGTGGTGACTCGCCAAATCGGGCAGATCATCACTCCCATTTCACTGGACTCGCTGAAAGGGTGAAATAGCTGTCAGCGAGGCTTGGTGGGTAGCGCGTTTGCCCTCCTGGTTGGGGAAGCAGCAAGCATCATTGGCCTACGCCTTGCAACGGCTTGAAGCTGAAGTAATCGCTGCGGGGCAATGCTGCGAGGTTGTAGGAAACCCAGCTGTGTATTCGATGATTGGTTCGCTCATCTCATCAGAGCGGATTATGACATAGCGATCGTGACGAAACAAAAGCATGTGTATGTTGTGGGAAGGAGGCTGCTGAGACATGCAGTGTGCTGCTGCTGAAAACCATGGATCTCTGGACGGGATGTCAAGGGTTCCGTCCCCATGACACGCATTTCATCGAACTCCCAATGTGTCGGACACAATCGGCGATCGACGACGAATCCGTATTCGGATGAAAATGTCGACATTGTTCAAGTCTCCTTCACGATGAGCGAATCTTGCGGTTTGACACGCATGGCCCATTCGGTCCACGAGCCATCATAGATCCTACGGCCTTCGGTGGTGTAGCCCGCCTCGGTCAGAGCGGCATCGATGACTGCTGCAGTGACGCCGGTCCCACAAGACGACACGATGGGTTGCGATGCATTCACTCCTCTCTCCTCGAAGATACGGCGGAGCTCATCCGGTGGCAGGAAAGCCTTGGTGGTCGGGTCGAGGAGAAGCGGGACCGGCAGAGAGATACTGCCGGGCATGTGTCCAGAGGACAGACCTGGGCGAGGCTCGGGCTCGGTACCCTTCCATCTGCCCGTCGAACGAGCGTCCAAGATCTGGACCTCCTCGCGACCTTCCTTGTTGTGATCTTTTGCGATCTCGACCACCTCCTCGAAAGAAGCGACCTTGCTCCGGTCCAATTGGGGAGTAGCATATTCGACCGGATCGAATCCGTGTTCCTTCCCGTCGACCACCGGCAGACCTTCTTCCACCCACAGCTTGAAATTGTTGAGGATGTGCACGGCCGGGTGGCCGAAGATTTTGAAGGTCCAGGCGACGCGTGGAGCGGAGAAGATGCCCAGCTCGGCGGAGTCGTAGACGACCACGGTATCGTGGGCGCGGATCCCGGCTTTGCCGACCGCGTCTGCGAACGTCTCGGCGCTCGGCAGCATGTGCGGGTACGGGCTGGACGTGTCGGAGACGGCATCGAGGTCGAAGAAGCGTGCGTCGGGGATGTGGGCCTTCTCGAAGACCTGGCGCCCGGTCCGTTTGGCGGGATCGTTGGGGAGGAACCAAGAGCCGCAGAGAGGGATGACCCTCGGGGAGGTGGAGATTGAAGAGGAGGAGTTCTGTTTGAGGGCGGCATGGAGTTCTTTCGGGGTGACGAGGTAGGAGGGGAATGAGGTGTGCTCTTGTCGTGTCGACATGGCGATGCCGATGGACGGCGACTTGGCTCGTAGGCCTGCAAGCTGTGGTCGGCACGCAGAGAGATGGCGGGCGACGAGAGCCATTGGCGCCAGTCGGGATCTGTCTTGTTGTCGTGGATGGCTAGAAGAGTCCCTCTCCGCAGTTATGCTGGGTGAAGCGTTCCGATTCGCGTGAGTGATGTTAATATGGTCGCGTGTGAAGAGTGTTCAAAATGGTCGAGCAATGGGCATTCACTGGAGACCATCACTTGATAAGGTACAGCAGAAGCGAAAGGCGATGATGTGCTGTAGTTATTATATTACACCAGAAGCTCCAAGCTCCAAAGCTCAAGCTCCAACTCCAACTCCAGCAGCTCTTGCGCCTTTGTGCCATCCATTCCCAACCGCGGTTTCCCCATCAATTCATCAGTATGACAGTCTCTCATCAATGCCTACAGTGTGGGTCGCGGTGGTCGATCGTCCCGAGTGATAGGTGAAAACATACCTATCTGCCGCCCAGCTCTGTGGGCTGAAATTGATGGCAGATTGGTGGGGCAGCATCAATCGCCATCAATCATTACAGCACATTCCGCTCCATCCAGCGGGCTTGATGTAGATGTATATACATACATTATGTGATGCGATGCTCGTATTTGCTGGGCCAGAATGCTACTTACTTACTAGTCATTACTACTCGTACTTGATCCATCTCAAGCATTTCACCATGTTTGTCGAGCGCGGATGTTATGCCGATTTGACAATTTTTGGCTGGATCTCCTCATCCGATCGTGACTGCTTTCCATTGTTTCCCTGGAGAAATACCACCACGATAGAAGTGAAATGATCGAACTAAGCCGAACTCTCGTCTCATCGCGCTTCAAACCTTCCTGTTTCGTACTGATGCGTGATCCTCTTGCTATGCCACTGTCAATGAAACCTTCCAGCACCACCACCACCTCCTCCTCCTCCATCACCCTGAGAAATGCTACAGTAAATTACACGAAAACCCCGGGAAAGCTCGCCGGTGTCCATCCCATTGATACAAAGAAATCATTCAGAGTGCAAGATTCATATGATGCAAGCTCAAAGGATCCAAGAAAACGCGTGATCGCCACGGCCAATATCAACAATCAATTACCATCACCCGTTGTGGTTCAAAAGGCTCTTCTTCTTCTTTTTCCGGGTCCTACGCCTCACGAACGAGTCCTCACGAACAAAGCATAAGTGTGACCAGCCACAATCTGTATCGGATCCTCTTGTCGCATCAGCATAATCATCGTCTCCGACAACAAAACAAGAAACAATAGCGACCAATTACACACCACGACGGCAAACAATAAAATTCCTCCCAGCCTCGTCATCAATCCAAGAGAGTGTCATCTCTTCAACAACAATAAGGGAAAGAAAACAAAACAAAACAAAACAAAGCCGCCCACAATGAAGGTCAAGATCAAAGCCTACCACGCCCTCGCCACCTGGAAATGGGACCTCCCCGACGACTCTGACGACACCTGTGGCATCTGCCGCGTGAATTTCGAAGGGACGTGTTCGAAGTGCAAATACCCCGGCAGCGACTGTCCCATCAGTGAGTAGTTCCTTCCTCCCATCCATCGATGGATCAGTCGGCTTCTCAATCCTCCTCACATTGACTAACAAGCAAAACCAAAACAAATCAGTCATCGGCCAATGCACCCACACCTTCCACATCCACTGCATCGCGAACTGGCTCGAGAGCGAAGCAAGCCTCGGGAAATGCCCCATGTGCCGCCAGAAGTTCCAGGAGAAAGTCGCCGTCGTCGCCGCCGCGCCTCCTCCCATCACGCCCGCTGCTGCTGGTCTTGCTCCGAGGAGGAATTTCGGCAGTTCCATCGTCGCGCCCGGTGGTGCGATGACGCCTGATACCGCGGCGGCGATGCCGACGACCGGGAGGATCACCAGGTCCGCTGCTGCTGCTGCGGGGAGAGCAGGAGCAGGAGGAGGGGGTTATTCACTCGGGAGGGCGACGCCGGCGTCGGCGACGAGACATCGTTGAGATGACATCGTTGAGATTGGGCGACGACCTGCTCGAGGACTGTTGATTCGCTGCCTGGAGGCCATGTCGGGATGTGATGGGATTGTGAATGACTGAATGAATGAATGAATGATGGGCTGTTGTCCTCGGGTTTTTTGGCGCTCATCAATCTCCTCGAGTTTGATGAATGATATGGTACTGTAAGAACTTTTCGATGGCGAACGAAACCATGAACGGAACCCTTTTTGAAAAGAAAAGATCAATGGCGCATGCAGCGAGGGCGTCTCCTTGGGGGTCATTGAATTCTCCTTTCATCCCGTCGTCGTCGTCGTCGTCGGGACCTTCTTCTGCCACGCACGCACGACTCTGCTACTGAGCCGGGCGATTCAATACCTTGGTGTTACTCTTACTACTACTAGTACTACTACTTTTTCTCTTCCCTATGAGTCCCGGGCTGACCATTTTTCTTGAAAAAAGATTTGTACTTGGATATTTAAAAATGGAAAAAATAATTGCTTTGCTTGCCTAGAAGTTGAGATGAAATGACATGGCGCGGGAAACTTTGTGCCCAGAAAAAAAAATAGAGAAAGAAAAAGAGAAAGAAATCGCGGTCCGCGAAAAATTGTTCGACAGCTCTGACAGCGGGTAGGCAGACAAGAGAGACAACATTTCAAACAAGAACTTTTCCTTCCCTCTTCCATCCCTCCATCCAATCAGTCCCTGCCCCGGTTTTCAAGGCGCCGAATCGGGATATCTCGCCTTCTTCCCGTTCCCTTTCCCTTTGCCTTTCCCTCTCGCCCTCGCCGAGCCCTCCCCATGACCTCCTCCTCCTCCTCCATGCCCATCGTTACTACTACCGCCCTCGGGCCCGAAATCCACATAGGGTCGTTCATTCTCATCATCATTAACACAATCATCATCATGAGGGTCGTCATTGTTGTGGTCCCTGTCGGGGTTCCGTCGCGAGAGGGTCCGCCGGAGTTCCATGTCCTGCAGCATCGCGGCGAGGAGCTCGTCGTCGCGGCAGAGCTGTTCGATCGAAGAGGGAGGGGGATGGGGATGGTGGGACGCCGGCGGGTCGTGTGGTGGAGGTGCGGTCTGTCGTGTTGTTGGCGATTCGGGTTGAGCGGGAGGAGGATGAGGATAGTCGTAGCTTCGACCGGGGGGATAGTCTTGGTATTCGTGGTGTCGAGTGGGAAGGTCGCGCTGACGGCGCCCGTATGTGCGGGAGACGTTGGAGATGGAGTCGCGGGGGTGGATGCTCTCTTCGTCGTCATCGTCATCATCATCAGAAGAGGAGGGGGGTTCGTTCCGATCGTCGCCGGCGGGCTGCGTGTCGATGATGATGATGTTGTTGTTATGCGCATCGGTGTAGATACGGCTGTTCGGGTTGTGGCGAACATCTGGACTTGTGGGATGGGATGGATGGCTGAAGTGAGGGTCTTCTTGACGAGGAGAAGCGTGCCTTGCGCTGTATCCCGAACTTTGTCTCGGATCATGTGGTCGGAGGACGCCATCGGATTGGACTCCTGAGCTGCGGATGGGATGATTAGTAGGCCGTCTATGTACTTCGGGCGCAGACCTCGTCGCCATGAGCGGCACTCGACTGCTATGCAGCCCAGCTAGAGGATGTTGTGGCGGCGGTGGCGGAGGGAAAAGACCGTCTGGACGGAAGGCATCCGGTGCAGTAGCCGGAAAGCCTGGGCGGTGTAAATGAGGCGGACGTCTACTCCCTGCCGCGTCGTGAGGATGCTGATGATGCGGGTAGCCATAACTATGACTCCTCCTCGGGCCGCGGCGAGGATCCACAAACTCCTCCGACCGCGCGGTCTCGTGGGCCGGACCGGCGTAATCAGGCTCTCGGAATGAAACATGCGAACCGAAACTCCCCGAAGGCAGTGTCATCGCATAACCGCTGTGATAGGTCGCGCCCGATGCCGCCGAGCTTGGCCGGGATTGTTGCTGTTGTCTTCGGGTCCTATCGAGGAGATCGTCGATTCGACGGATGTCCGAATCGGTGTATTGCGCGCTGGGTGCTCTGTCTCTGCCACGACCGGCACCACGTGTGTCGTCGAGCCATTGCTGCAAAGTCGGCGAGGCATTCGGATAAGGACTGACCGGCGGCGGCGCAGGAGGCGGAGGACGTGAGTGGTGCGACGGGCCATGCGGTCGAGTTGGTGGCCTTGGAGGTGGTGGAAACGGAGATCGTGGACCACCAGGAGGATATAAAGGTAATGGCTCGGGAGGAGGCCAACCTCCTCCTCCGCCGCCGCCGCCGCCTGTCGCTGTTCTTGATCTGGAGCCGCCACCGATATGAATGCTACTGACGAATCCTCCCGAGGGTAATGTATACGAGTTGTGGGTAATGTGAGTATTCGGATCTACACGCCCGGACGGCGGGACAATGTACGTAGAATGGATGATGCGAGAATTGCCCGTCTGAGAAGTGATTTCGGTCGCCGTGTACATGACATTCGAGCTCAGATATGAGACGGCATCTGCTCTCGGGTTGATTAATATTCGGGGATGACAGGCCCCAGGTGCACAAAATATGGTTTTCGTAAATGGACTCTTCCGGACTATTCGTCTGGTCTTGTGTGTGTAATCACTACAGCGATTCTGCTCGGCAAAAGGACCGGTGTATAGCCACTCGCATGCAGGCTGACTTTGGTGGCACAGCTGACGAAGAATTCACGACTGGGTCATGCATGAGCAATGGAATGTGCTGCTGCATATCGCTACACCGCAATGTATCTTGTGCCGAAATTCGGACACAAGAAACACGTTATGCGTCGCATTTGATGTGTGGTTCATGGTCGAGAATAGTCGACCTCGTCCAGGTCGTTATCGTCGCCATGGAGAGAGAATACAGTACCTTACTTAAGAGCAGAGGACATTGACATCCAGGCAAGATTCTCACTGCACGCCTATCTAAGTACCTAGGTAGGTTTCGGGCCGCCATTCTCACAGCATATCTGCACAAGGGAAAATCTGCACGATCGGCAGGTCTCACGTGGTAGACAAAATCGTCAAATTGGCACTCTCCGTAAAAAATATACCTGATAACTATCTGCACGGGGAAATCGTCGGCTGGGAAGAGAGAAGACTTTTTCTCTGTCTCATCGCTGCATGCTATACGACCACGGGGACAGAGGACACACTCCGGGACATGTCGCAGCAGGAGTAAGGATATCTCTGCAGACACAAGTGATGGATCCTATAGGTAGTGATCGAATCGTCATTCCCGCAATGACGAGCCAAGTCTTCAAGAGATGTTCGCACTTCAATCTCCCGCCTCTCCCCCGTCGCGAGAAAGAGGGCAACAAAAGAGGTCGCCTCGAGATGTAACGGTGTACACCGAGTGCATGCACAATTGATATAAGCACTTCTTTTGAGCGGCACAACGGAAGCCATGAGGAGAAGAGGCAACATTGCAATTTGACATCCGTGCTAGGGATAGAAAAGGTCCTGTCATCGAGGTGTACGATGGTATTGAAAGGGGAGGGAATAAAACGAGCTGGAGATCGTGCATCGGTTGCGGATCTCGAGAAGCAATCGCTTTTGGCTGTGTTCTGGCTGTTTCGAGGAAAAGGCATGTTCCAGGAGCGTGTGCATAGATGTCGGTTGCAGATGTCATGATCAGTGTCGGCAGAAGAGACGAAGGAGAAGGTTAAAGGTTTCTCGAGAAACCATTAGTACATGAGGCTCTTCCATCTCATGGCAAGATAAAAAAGGGTATTACAATAATGTCGAAAGTGTACTGCGCAAACGTCCTGGCGGGATCAACGGAGAAGTCTTCCTCTCTGTTCAGAGCTCACCATGTCGCCCAGCGTATGCGCTCGTGACACTCTTGGCAGCAGACGAGACAGAAGCGACGACCTTTTCGCCGTTGTTGCTGTTGGTGAGGGAGGAAAGGCTTTCCTTGAGTGCATCAAACGCGAGATCGAAGCGGGCGCCGAAAAACCAAGCCGCGCCAATCTGGATTCGGGTTAGTGGATTATTCCTCGATGATGACTAATCGCATTGTTCAACCCGCCGTAGAGGGAAGGGCACAGATCGACTTACCATAGTCGCGGTGATAATACCCAGAGTCACCATGGTCGCGCCGATCAAGTAGATCGCATCCAATCGGGCCTCCTTCTCTTCGCTCGCCTTTCGAGCCGCCTCGTCCGGGGTCAGCGTCGGGCCGGCAAGACCCGCCTGCAGCGTCCGAGCCGACTGGGTCGGGAAGATCGTCTCGATGAACTTCTCGATGCGTGCACAAGCGATGCTGATCTCGAGGAAGTTCGGGTCGCTGGGCTTGTTCCTCCGGTGGATCTTGCGGGCGTAGCGGCGGAAGACCTCGCAGACCAGCTGCAGGTTCTGCGTGGACTGGGTCATCAGCTCGCAGGCGGAGCCCTTGGTGATCTTGACGTTGCGGTGGAAGATGTCCTTGTTCTGGAAGCAGAGCTCCAGGGTGGCGATGGCCATGCTCTGTGGGATCGCGACGAAGTTGAACACCGATTGCTCCTTCACGCCGGCCATGTAGAAGAGGCAGTCGTCGGCGCGTTTGAGCGCGGTCAGGACCATCTCGCTGCTGCACTGTAGCGCCTTTTCTTCGTATTGCTTCTCGAAGAGGTCGCTGAATTTGTCGACATGTTTCGACCAGATGGCCTTGGGCCAGAAGTATCGCTTGTCGTCGTGGTCCTCGCGGATGTCTCGGATGATGTTGGTCTGTTGGAGGAATTGGCCCATGGACTCCATAAGCTCTGGTCTCTGGAGCAAGGCCGGGTTGGCCAGCTTCGCCTCGACGAACAACCTCGTCAGACCCTCGCCGACAAGACCTGCTACGTAATGGCAGTACAGCTCGTAGTCCTTGACGGTCTTGACGCCGTTGGCCAGATGGTCCGCGTTCTTTGCGTAGTCCGCCATACCATTGCCCATTCGCTTGGTGATGTCTCGGATGATGTCCTTGTACGGCTCTTTGATCTTGGCGAACTCCTTTCCAATGTTGTCAAAGTGGACCAACAGGGGCCGGTCCTTCTCATTCGGACCGTTGCCGTCGAAGGTCCAGTTCGGATCATCCACGATCTTCCAGAAATCTCGCAACAGCGGTTCCTTCTCTTCCAGGCTGATGGTCATGTCATCCTCGATGGTGTCCAGACCGCGCAGCTCCAGGTAGAACAATGTGACGGGGACCAACAGCTCCGGATGTAATTCCTTGATGACCGCGGCGAATGAGCGCGAGGTCATATCGAGGTAGTAAAAGCATTGCTTCAATGTCTCCGACTCTTTGCTGGGGTCGCGCTCATGGACGGGGCTGTGCCAGAGTTTCCATTGGATCATGGCCCGCACCTCTGACAGGTGGAGGAGATAGTAGAGGTAGCCTTTGTTGGACGGCATTTCGACCGATGTGATGGCGATATGTAAGGCGAAGGTTGAGAAAGACTCGCTGTCGGGCGATCTTCAGCAGATCGGACGAATGGGAGAAGGGTGATTGATTTTCGGCTCCTATCCAGGACGAATTGACATGAGTTGTTCAACGGTTCTGAGCGGGCAGATCTGGGTGCACTTCAGCACACCGATGCAAATTGCGACAGAGTGTCTCGAGATTCACTTTCGGTAGAGTCGTGATGTGGAAATGTCCTGTGCCTAGATATTGTTAGGAGAGGTCTCGCAAAGCATATAATTATCATGTTTGTCAGGGTTCAGGGAGCTAGCGATGCAGCTTAAAAGTGCCGCTTGGGACAATCCAAAATCGTTCGATTGTGGATCGCAGTCTATCCAACTAGGAGAAAGCTTGTGGCTGAGAGGTCCTCCAACCTCAGGTGCTTTCGTTATCAACACTTCAGTATCACACTCCTGCATGATATTGCAAATGAGCTGATTCTTACATTACTCGGCAAATCCATTATTATCATATGTCGCAGGGATATAGTAAATGAGCTGATTTTTGCATCAACAGGCCAATGCAGCATTATCACATGTCGCAGGAACATGTAGCAGATGATCTGATTCTCGCATTGCTAGGCAAATGGAGTACTATCACATGATCGCAGGAACATGCAGCAAATGGATTCCGTCATGTCATTTCATACAGGCCCACAAGGCAGACCGCATATCAATAATTTTCCGCACGAGGCCAGTGATACATTCCTCCCACGGAAACAAAAAAATGCTAGCAGCAGCAGCACAGAATGGGGTATCCGATTCGAAATCCAGGAAACGATAGCGAGCGACAGCCGCGGCAAAACAATGATAGACCACACATCTTCCTTTTCAACTCTAATCGCTTCCCCGGCTTCGTAGCCTCCTGCCGATCCCCGTGGGGCCCACACTCGCGCTCAAATTCACATTCTCCTTCTCTCGTCCCTCCTTGCCCTTGCCTTCGACTCCCAGGCCCATCGCCGCAGCCATGCGCGTGCTTCGTTTGGAAGCGGGAGCTTTGATGGGGTCGGATCCGGCGTTGAAGGGAGGCGGGGTGAGGTAAGATGCTGTCGACGCGCTCAGAGGGTGGGTATTCAGTCTTCTGAGGAGTGAAGGTGGAGGCGGCAGTGCTGAAGGTTTGCAGTCGGCTTCCTCGGTAGACGTGTCGAGATCGATGGTCGTGGAGGAGAGGTTGCCGATGACATTAACATCGCGCTCCCGCAGACTGTTGGTGCTGCTGATGCTGCTTTGGGTGCTGGCCGTGGCGGGCCGTGAAGGTGGGAGGTTGGTAGCGGCGGGTGCAGTGAATACCGGGCGGAGCGGCGGAGGAGCATCGTGGAAGACTGTGGTGGACTTCAAAGGGCTGCCAGGGCGTTTGCTCGGGCTTGTGTTGCTTTTGGGCCGAGCCAGAGCAGGACGCTTGTGGGGCGACTTGATCGGGGACGTTGAAGTCTTATTCCCCGCGGCAGGCCTTTCTATGCCGCGCATGCGATCCAACAGTACATCGTGGCTCTCTGTCCTGGGCAGGACCGTCGGGTAGTTGTATTGTGTCTTGGCTGGTGTTTCTCCCGTGACAGAATATTCCTCAATCTGAGAGGCCGCCACTTCCTGTCGCAGTGCCCGGAGAGGTTCGCGGATCTCGCTGTCAGCATTGAGACTGGGCAAGGTCTGGATCAGGGCATCGGCGTGATCGTCCACATCTGCCTCGAGAGCCTTGGTCCTGCTGTATGACGTTTCGAAATGCTCGCCGATACTTCGGTAGCTTTCTTGCACATCATTTGCGAGCTGACCGAGGCTCGACATGTGCGACTGATGATGTTCCTCGTTCTGCTCACGGACACGCGAGACGATCTCGTCCAGGGCCACCAGCTGACTATCCATCTGGACCATCTGTCCGTCAACAATGCGAATGGTTTCGCCGTGAACAGCAGTGGTCGTTTCAGTGATTTTGATGGTCTGTTCATTGGCATTTGTCCAATCAGCTTTGAGCTTGCTCTTGATCGCTTCTCTTGCTTGAGCAGTGTCGTCGATGAGTGATTGCGCATTCTCGTTCCAGTGATCCATGCCGCTGTCGTAGGAATGCTGCGCGACTCGATATTCGTCTTCCGAAGTTTTGATCCGTTTGCTAGCGCTTTCGAAATAGCCGGAAAGACGTGACTCTTGAGCGGTGGCGGAGTTGTTGACTAGTGAGGTGATCTGGGAGAGCAGGGTTTCTCTCTCCTTCGCAGCAGTCTCTCGCTCCCTGTCGATCGCCTGTTTCAAGTGGTCATGAGAAAGTTGCCCAGCGTCGATGAAGCTGCTGTTCGCATCCGCAATCTCCTTGCGCAGCTTTTGCACTTCGGCTTGTTGATCATGCATGCGTTTGATCAAGTCCTCAAAGAGCGTCTTGAAGTCTCGTCCGAGTGAAACATAAGATTCTTGAAGCTTTCCATGGAAATCGTCCAGCTCTGTTGCAATACCAGCACTGATACGCTGAGCTGCGGCCGAAAGATCGTTCAATCCCGCACCGACCTTCTGCTTTACATCCTCACGGAGCGTCCCGATCTCTTGTAGAACGACGTTCATATCGTCTCGAGCTTTGCTGGTCTGGGAGTTTACTTCAGACCTGGAAGACTCGAATGCAGCGGCTTTTTCTTGGATGAGGTCCTGCGACAGTTGAAGCTCTTCGAGTTCGTCTGCCACAAAAGATTGCATGCGACCCGATAACGCGGCGATCAGACCCTCTTGCCGTCCTCTCAGTGCATCCAATCGCTCTTCGACGGTCAAGGTCGCACCCGCAACCTGTTCCTGTGATTCCGCCCATCTTGTGCGGTTGATCGACTGTAAATCTGACCGCCGCTTGAGTTTCGATCGCAGTCTGTCCACATGATTCGTCGTTGTGTCTAGGCTGCTGATGAGCTCGCCGCCCACTTGATGAAGTTTCCGTTCCGTCTCTTGATGCGCCCTTCGAATGTGCGCCTCCTCTGCAAGAGAGCGCTTGGTATGTTGCAGCACAATTTCGGTTTTTTCCAGAACATTCTTGGTGCCTTCCAGGTTGACGCGCGTCTGTTCGTTGTCTTTCTTCAATGTATGGAAATTAGTTGTGAGAACAAATAGCTCCTGGATTTTGTTCCGCAAGTCGTTTTCCATGATTTCCAGAGTGTCGCGCTGCTCCTGGCTCAAGATCCGGCGAGATTCGGACTCCGTGGTCAATTCTTCGTATGCTTCTGCTGTGAGGTATACGCCATTGCGGGCGCGCGTCGCAATCAGTTCCGTTTTCAGCTTTTCTATCTCTGCCGTGAACTCCTTCAGCAATGTTTTCTTTGACACCATCTGGTTGACTTGAGGCTTGTTGCGAATGTTTTTGGCACGAAACGCGTAATCCAAGGTGCTGATGGTCTCCTCAAGATTACTCTTCGCAGGTGATACAGTGGCAATGATACACGTCTTTGTCCGGCCTCCAAGTGAGTCTTGCAGAAGGCGCGTCAACTTCGACTCTCTGTAGGGAATGTGACTGCCACGATCGACGAGCGCGTTGATCACACGTCCAAGTGTGAGGAGGGACTTGTTGATCAATCCTGCTTCTACAGCACGTTTGTTTTCTGCCCCCGAACGTCCGATGTTCTCCGATCCTGCCAAGTCGACAAGATTGAGCTTGCCCGAGGAGACGTAATCCTCTCCACTGTCAGAAACCCGTTTCATGTAGACTGTGATGGTGAAGACCGTATGTGAGCGGGATGATAGATCGTTGCATTTCGTCGCAGCGACCTGACGCTTGTGACTTCCGTCGCGAAGTAGCTGAATACCCTTGGCAGCTGTTCGGATGTGACGTTCCTCCATTCCTTGGACCAAGGTTGTCGTCCTGCCATTCTTGTTGGCTTCGTCGAAGATTTTGAGCTTGGCTCCATCGTCGACCCCTAGTAAATCGCGCAGCTCCTCGTTGTATAATTCGATAAATGAGCACTTCACGCTGTATTCGGCTTTTTCTTGGTCATCGTCTCCCAGCTTGTCAAAGAGACCGTGTAACACACGCGGGATGATACCCGCAGCATCGGGCGTAGGAAGGATGTCGCTGATGTCACCTGACATTGTGTATGTTTTACCTGTGCCAGTCTGACCATATGCAAAAATGGTGCAGTTGAATCCGGCGAGGACCTGTGACAGCATTAGACATCGGATCGACACCTCGCCGACATGATCCACTGTATTACCTCGTCCATAATAGGTGCGACAACATCCTCAAATATCATCCGTTGGTTGGCCGCGGGTGAGAAGACCTTGTCGAACTGATACGTCTTGTTGCTGAGAGCATTGGGTCCCATGGACAGAACAACCTTGTCGCCCTTGGTGCCATCGGTGGACACGACGACACCGCTGTTCTCGCGCACCTCGCGATCGTTGCGCCCACGACATCGGACGACGACGTTGATGTTAGTCTCTTCGCCAGCTTCGACAGGTGGGGGTTCGGCGGCGAGTTTTCGCTTCGGCGTGCGGACTCGAGATGAGGCGATGCTGTCGGCGGGTGATAATCTTCCGGTCAAGGTCGGGGTGGCGGTTTGGGCGCGGGTCGGACCTGGTCGCGCTGCTGGTGGTCGCATGGTGGGCACTTTGCGCGTATGGCTCACGACTCTTGTCGAGCCTGAAGCAGCCATTCGAGCGTATCCACGAAGAGTGGTGCGCAGAGAAGAATGACGACGAAGACTAGAAATGCAAGAGCGTTGACAAGGAAGTAGTAGGCGGCGGCAGCGGCGACATGCCTGAAGTAGTAGCTACAGTATCAAAAATGGCTAGTAGACAAAATGCACCGTTGGTCGGGACAATGCTGGAAAGGAAAGAGCTTCATCAGTGCGCCGACCGAGCGCTGTTTACTTGTTCTGCACGCTTTGTTTACATCGGATCAATACAGCAGAGCAACCGTGCAGGTAAGCCGAGGATTATCTAATCAATCGCGGCGGCTGGACCAGATCTCCAAACCCTAATAACCTAACGAACCTTGGAACCTTGGAACCTTGGAACCTGATAAACCTAACAAAGTCCCGCCCCCGGCTTGCGCGCGTGTGACGAACGAACGCGTCCCGCTGATGACTTAACACTGACCCCTCGTCGTCAGTGTCATTCCCGACGCCCTTAAGGTTATGTGGTTGTTCTTGGGCTGGCAACGACGGGGAAATATATCACCAAGACATTCAATCGTATGTATGATCAGAGAGAGATCTCTCATGCTCACTGTAGACAATGAACCGGCGTTGAAGGATACTTAGGTATGTTATAGATGGCAGCGTTCGAACTGAAATGCTGGCGCGAGTCAAACATGACGCTCCCCACTGGAATGAGGCGTGGGAGGAGACGATAAGCTGGCTGTAGTCGGATGTGGATGTTGACGTGGACATTGGGGTTATATCACCATGGGCCATGTCTGTGATTTACAACTGAACAGGATATTCCAGCGACATCGTGATAAGAGAACACACACGTTGCAGCCAGCTCCAGTGGGGTCTTGTCGCTGGGCATACTGTAGTGGACTGTATCAGAGGATAAGCAGCCGCCCTTGGGAACGTGACCGAGATGACTACCACCACATGACCAGCTCTCCAACCCACAGATACGTGTGGACGTGCGCGCAAAGACTACAGGTTTCAGAGTCGGCAGTCAGCCGTGGACTACATTTCTATATCAAATTGATGTGACCGCTTAATGTGTAAAGGCCAACGACTCCCGGCAGGATCGTGTTCGGCAGTGACCTCGAGTGGAGACTGGGACGATTATTACTCTCGCACGGCACTACATCGTCCGACCTCTGCAACATCCACAAATCAAATATGGCGGCCAGACACTCGCTCGCGGTAGTGCCAGGCCATGGCCTTGGGTTCATGGGTGAGCAACAGACTCTTCTTGCACTCACAACGGAGTTCCTGCTGATAGTCTTATCGCAAAGCACTCGGAGGGTCCCTACAAGACATCCTCTCCAGGATCAAAGAGGATAAGCTTCATTTTCCCAAGATTGACCTTTCCTTCTCCCAATCCGAGCCGGTCTCTGCTCCGGTCATCATCGCATTGCCAGAGAACGGCATTCGCCTGCGCTTCGACGGAGCCGAGCAACGTCTACGCCTCATCGAAGTGCTCGACTTCCAACGCGTCTCTCTCACATACAAAGGCAATGAATTAGCCAAGGATGGAGTTACGGTCCCGTACAAGCGCATCTACCAATTGTTCGGTGCATCTTATCCGGGAGAGTATATGCCTCCAGAATCTGGCAAGGTCGGCACTTACGTGGTTTCATACCCGGGCATCGCCTTTACGTTTCCGCTACAGCATGTCGCCTTTGGTGCAGAAAAGGACCATGTTCAATTGCTGGGCTCAAACGCTGCATCATCTGCGACGTTCATGGCCATCTTCGAAGGTCCGAGTTGGCCAGAAGCCCGAGATCAGCTGTTCGTCAACGTGCCGTCGGGACCAAGGACTCCTGCCATCTCCAGCCAACCCAAGGACAGCCTCGCACCTGAGCTCGAGATGGCATACACGGATGGATCCGGAAACATTGCTCTCCTACGAAGAGCCCCTGCGCCGCCTTTCGACATTATCCTAGGACAGACTACACCTCAGGATCTCGTCACAGAACTCGGTCCTCCTGACGCGACGCACAGAAGAAATGCGCAGACCATCATCGAACCTTTTGTGGACTCTCGCCCGCGCAGCAAGTCACGCACACTGTCGTCGACAAACGGCCGTCATCGGCCCACACCACCATCCAGCTATTCATCCACAGGCACAGATACCTTTGACACAGATTTCGATTCCGGTGATGCAGATGACGATCCGGCCGAACGGAGCAGCCGCGAGACATACTGGTGTTACTTCCACCACGGAATCGACATCCTCGTCGGCCCCCCCAGCAACGAGACCACAACCGCGACAATAGGCGACGACACCAACAATACCAACAGTGGTGCCTTACCCATCACCCCCCTCATCACCAGCCCACATCTCGTCGTCCGCAAACTCATCATCCACGGAAACGTCCCCGGCAGCTACGTCTTCAACCGGCACCGCCGCCTCCGCTGGACGATCGCCCTCCCCTCATCATCCCCATCCCCGAACAGCCACAACGACCTTCCCACCTCCCCAATCCTGACCTCCGAATCCCCCTTCGAAACAGCCCTCCAACCCGCCCTGCTCGCCGCCTACTCCCACATCCGCCCGGCATCGGAGATGCAACGCGGCAAAGTCGTCAACCGGACCTGGGGCGACGACGGGCCGAGCGGAGGGAGGACCGGCGGGGGTCCCGGCGGCGCAGATGGCGGTGGGGGCGGCGATGTCGGCGACAGCACCTTCTTCCTGCCCGATGCCGACCGGGACCTGGTCGAGGGCTCCGGGAGCGAGCAGTGGTTGGGTAATACGAAACTTTATGCTTTCCCGGGTTTTACGCTTGAGGTCCTGGGGAGCGGGGCCGTGGGCGCTTTGACGATCTCGTGAGGAGAGGGAGAGAGAGAGCGATTTGTGTTTTGTGGGAAGTTGGAACGGGAAGGGTGGGGAGGGGGTATTCTCTCGAGTCAGGGCGCAGTGGACTTTCGCAAGTTGTTATACAGGCTCTGTTGACGAAGTCCGCCTGGAGTTATTGATTGCGTGGTTGGTCGGATCAGGTAGGGAATCGATCCAACTTTTTTTCGCCTGGCTATGACTTTCGGCCTTCGGTCTTGGTTCTCATTGTTGGTGTTGTTCTTGTTTCTTTGCGCGAGACCGAGCATGTCTCGTCTCTGTCTCGTGTGTATCTCTCGCTGACAAGCCAATCCCAACAACCCCTCAATGACATTCATCTACACCATTATGTCCTCGATATTTTCCGTTGAGCAACCAGGCACATACGAAAGACCACGGAGATTTCAAGCATGTCTTGCACAGTCACCGATCTATCGACCAACGAATTTTCGTAGTTTAAATGAACGTTTCACTTTGGGCGCCCCTCCAGCACCTAACTAGGTACCTACCTGGGTACGACGAAACACTAGGGTTGCGCCCAGCTGCGGCCCCGTCCCAGAAGAGATGAAGACATGATCAGCTCGCATGCAAAGGAGGAAATGTTCGAGGACACACGACGGGGGACATCGCGATGATGATGATGATGATGACGACGATGATGGTTCCGGATCGACAAAGAACCTTCACGATCAGTAAATAAGTCGCACGGAAGATGAGGCAGGGCGTCTTTTGGAAGTCTCCGGGATGCATCAGTGATAAGCAGCTTACCTGGAGATTTCCGAACTTTGTCCTCAATACCGTGGCACCAGAAGTGCACAGAGAGGGCAACTCACAAAATGGTCAATACACACCAAGGTCACAGGGACGAAGAAAGACGAAGAAGGGACGATGACGCTTTCTTTTCATGACAGATGGGGACAAAAAATAAAACTGTTGTTCACATTTCTTTTTTTTCCCTCGCTCCCCATATGCTAAACACCAGGGCCCATGAGACCGGCCTCGGCTCAGTGCAAGTTCCACGCCCTTTTCGAAACCCCAAAAACGCCCGTTTCGCCGACGCTCTTGCGAAAGATAGAACAAAGGCCTCCCGGCTGCTAAAAGGATAAATACAATGGTAGTCCGCTTCCTTTGCCCAAGACACGCCAAAAAACCCCAGAGCAATCATTCATCGTAAAAAAAACCCAGGAGCCATCGTCACAAGTCATCAGTCATCAACCGTTTCATGCCCATCTCCCATCCCATCCCATCCCATCAGGAAAACCCGACCGGACGAGAGAAAGGATCACCGGATTACGCCCCACTCGCCGACGATGCCGCCACGGGATTTCCCCGCGCCGCCCGGACCGGCGTTCTTGCCTTTGTTCTGGAAGACGTCCCAGAAGCGCAGGGTCTCGTCGCCGGCGCCGGTGACGATGACGGAGCCGTCGGGGCTCATGGCGAGGTAGAGGACGCGGTAGGTGTGGCCGGTGAGGCTGACGACGGGGGTCATGCCGGGGTATTTCCAGATGTTGATGGCGTGCTGCGAGTAGCCGTGGGTGCTGACCAGCTCGGAGGTCTTGTGGGAGAAGAGCAGGTTGCACACTTGGCTGCCGGTGTCGTGGGATTTGATCAGGTGCGGGTTGTTGTGGCTGCTGGTTGTGTTGTTGGTTGGGTTGGAGAGGAGGGAGGGTGAGCTGAGGCTGGAGAGGGACGGTCGGGTGAAGTCGAGGTCGACCCCGAGTTGTTCGGGCGGGATGGAGTGGCCGTTGTGGCCTTTCATGGTCTGGGCGGTGGAGATGGTGTTCCAGAACTTGATGCAGCGGTCGGCGGTACCTCCGCCTGACGCTAGGAGTCCGCGGCTGTGTGGACTCCATGCGATGGCTTTGACGGCGGCTTTGTGGCCACCTTCTTGCTCGCCCCAACGATGCAGCCACCGCTCCTCCATTTTCTCCCATACGAAGATTTTGTTGTCGTTGCCGCCGGATGCGAGTTGTTCGGTGTCGGTGTTCCATTTCAGCCCGCAAACCTCTTGTTTGTGGCCTGTTAATTTCCGGAGATACATCTGTGACATGCGAACATCACGATGGAGGATGGTCCGGTCTCTTGATCCCGTTGAAAGGATGTGCGCATTCCAGGCAAGAGAACTGATTCGTAGGCTGTGTCCATGCATGGTTCGTAATCGTCTCTGGTTAGTAGTATCGTATATGTAGAGCTCGCCTTTCGATGAGCCAACTGCTAGATGTGTTCCTCGTTGTATCCAGCTGACGCTTGTCACTGTTTCATCGTCGAGCTCACAGAGTCGCTGTACCTGTCCCGTTTCGCGACTCCATAAGTAGACAGACTTGCCAAGTCCGACCGCAAGAATGTCGTTGGAGCCCCAATCGACGAGATTGAGGTAGAAATCGTCCGCCAGATCGGGTGCATCCAGAACTTTGTATGGAACCTTACTGACGGCACGCGGAGTCTTCCTTGGCGATAAAAGCATCGTTTGTGATGAGTGCTTTACAGGTGACAGACTGTAAAGTTCTGAACATGGATTCAAAATTGAGCCTCGCCCACGGGATGATGATCGAGGAGTCAGCGCATGCGATTTACTTGAGCCATAGTTGAACATGTTCTTGTGGGGTGTTGATGGTGCGACATTCGATCCGGAACGAGCGGAGCTGTTGCCTCCAAAGGGCGGGGTGCGCGATCGTGAGGCCGTCTGCGCATTAATCGACTGCGGCACTTCCTCATCGAACATTTCTGAGCGCAAGATTTCTGAGTAGGTCTTGTTGGCGGCGCGGGTTTGGAAATGGAGATCGCTTGGAGGGTTCCGCGACACCTTGGAGGTCGCAGGTGACGCATCTTCGTGAAGTAGATTGTAACTGGCAGACAAGTCCTGACCGGCTCGGTTCGGAATGAAGCGATCTCCACCTCCAAACATCCTCTGCCGCTTCCGACTCGGGCTGGCGACTGAGGGACTCGAGTTCCGTCGTCCTGGTTCGCCGAGCGCACGAAGCGCCTTGTTCAAAGCGACAGGATTCACCGGGCTGTCATGAGGCCGCCCAACCTCTTCTCCCACACTCTCTTCCCGCGGGTGTTTGCCCGTCGATGTGCGTCGCGGCGATTTACTCCGAGGCGGCGAGATCATGCGTGCACCATCATCGACGACCTTGACGGATTGCCCATCGGATAATGCGCCCGTCTCCAAGGGTCCCACTGGTGTGTCCATTGTGCGGTCGCTGCGCGCAGGCGCAATTCGGAGTCGTCAAAGAGCGGGTGGGCTCAACGGTGTAATGAGTGATGTCGCTTCGCATGCCCGGTGCGGTGTAGTAATGAGGGACAGTGATGCAGGTTCGGAACGGCTTTTTGGGCGAAAGTTGGACGGTGATGATGTTTGTTGATTGAGGTTGCGAGGGAAGCCCTGAGAGGTGGATTGATCCGCCAAGGTCCGTGCACGAGGCTTGAGCAAGAACGCGCGCTGAATTATTCGAAGCGGGCGCTTTCACAGTCGCACACTCTAGTACTATGTATGTACAGTAGAACGACAACAAGAATGACAATAACAATAACATGCAAGCATCACGCGTCGTATTGTCCTATAAGAACTTGTTCAATACGGCCTCAATTGATCACAACATTGACCCGGATCACATTTGCTGTCGCTGTCTGCGAACATCCTTGTACTGCATACCTAGATATCGTTGTTTCGACGACAATACCGCCAGCGCTTTCACGAGCCGGTCGCTTTGTTCCCTTTCATCCAGCCACGACCTAGCAGGCAATTCACTGCCCTCGTACCCACAGAGACAGCCTGTAGTGAAGAACACAATACGGTCCACCAGCTGCTCATCCAGCTGCACTCGATACGACCCTGGAATGCTGCGATTGCCAAAGGTCAGTCGTGACATTTCCACATCAATCGCGCGCTCTCGATGGTAGAAGCAGCCGTCGCGTCGAGTCCAGATCAATTTAACGTCGAGGACCGCACGCGCGCGAGACGCGTTCACGCGCAACAAAGTCCACAAACATTGAGTTTCAATGCAAGGACGCGTTGGAGGAAACGATTGGCTGGCAGGCATTCCGAACCACACGGGTACGCTCGGACCACTGGTTTTCGGCCCGTGTTTCGCGATCAACGCGTTCTCACGAAGGCGCGCTTTCGCTCTGCACTTTTGTCGCGTCGCATGCGTGCTTTCTGTGTTATCTGCCGTATTATTAAGATGATCGTAAACAACAGTGTCGCGATACTGTAGATACATAACATACTGGAATAGTACAGCGGGCATGTCAACTGCACGAAATTTCAGGTACGGTGCGAGCACATCGCCAGCAAACAGACGCCCCATCGAGAGTCACTGTACATTCCTGTTCCTGGGATCCTTTCAACTCGATTACCTCACACGAGCGACATGATTTTGCTCACTTGCGAGGTGCTGTACCAATCGTATCTTCGTGCGTGACTTCTACGCCGTTTCGATCAACTGCGAGGCGCAGCACCGACGTCGGTGATGACGACCTGTGCGAACGAGCCGCAGACAGAGACGGCCACCTGGGCAGGAAAAGGCATCAAACGTGTATCGGGGCCCGCCGCTCATCGAGGTGCTATATCACAGGTACAACTGACGCCTGGGAATGGCCCTTATTAGCCTACTAGACAAATTACCTAGGTAGTAGAAGATTAAAAAGTGCCCCCACTAGAAGAAGAAAATTGATGCTATACAATGAAATTATCAAACACGTGCTAACCACTGCAACGCTATAACGCCTGAAGCCCAAGTGTCCTACACCGTTCGTTTCACCTCCCGATATGTGGAGAGTTGTTACTCGATAACTCGACCGGTGCCTGACCGGCATACAGCTCGTTCCGATAGTGACTCGAGTCCAGTTCGTGGAAGCCGCGGGCCGTTGTTTGGTGATCAGCTTCATAGAATGGCTGTTGTGCAGCCCCGTAGGATGGAGGAGGCTGGCTTTTTGTTTCATATGGAAGCTCAGTGGTCAAAAGCTCGGGTTTGTCCTCGGCCTCGCTTCGCCTCCGTCGGGACAGCAGCACCAAGGCTACGATCAGAGCTGCGATCCCGATGAGCCCAAGAGATGCGCCTACACCTATTCCAGCCTGGGCGCCAACGGAGAGCGAATTGCTAGAGTCGGGGATCGTTGTGGTGGTAGGACTCGGGCTGCTAGTGGAGGCCAGATTGCTGTTTTGGGAGCCATTTGCAGAGCTTCCGGGAAGCGCACTGTTGGTCGACGTCACAAAGGTTTGTGTGCTCGCTGGTGTACTCGTTGGTGTGGGTGCCATCACCGCTTGAACGTTCCATCCTTGCACTGCGATTGCACCGACGGACGAAGCCCGCTCGAGTGTTGTCGTCGTTATCGCCCACGAATTGGTATTGATGCCAGTCGATGCATAGGTTATGACTTGGCCTTTCGAGACCATGGAAACGCAATTGCCGTTTGCAGAGCCTGGTGATTGGCCAACGAGAGAATAGCTTCTACTATTTGTTAGTATCGTGGCCGGATCTCACACCGGGCACTGCGAATACTCACTGTGGACAGCAAAAAGCAAACGTGGACGATTTGTCGGACACGGACGATGCAAGTGTCTGCCAGCCGCTTGGGCAGACCAAGGGTCCCAGTTGGATATCGGTGTGATCAGCCGTGTTGACTCCCAGGAGTGCTTGAAGCCACCAGGAGGTGACGGCAGATGGATTGCAGACGACTTTCGAATCGACTCGCAATGCGTAAGCTGGATCAAAAGCGACCAGGTCCGGACCTTCCAATTGAAAGATGCTTGAACATGATGCCGGCGCTGTGTATGTCGTTGTAAGTGGAAGGAACGATGTCACAGTGCCGCCTTGTGTTTTCGGTGAAATCGACATTCTGCCTGAATCCGAATGGTTTGGTGTTGAGCAGGCGCTGTGTTACTCTGGATGGTTGTATATGAGACGGTTCGCCGCCAGAGAGGTAACAGACTGGAGCACCAGGTGGGACGGGCCAAAATAATACTCTCAGCATTGCCCCGAAGCTGCACATGCCGTACACACACCGGTCAAAATTCTCCATTTCGTCGAGGATATTTGACAAACGGGCGAGAAATTGCGAGTGTTGATTGGATATCCCCTCGGTCTGTAAGCGCCTGATCATGATGTCCCATGCAGATCACTGCGACGGGACGCCTTCGGGCCACACTCGGGCCTCAAGTTAGGTCCATCACATCCTATTTCCTGCAACGCTAAGTCTAGCGGACGAGTGCGTAGCGCACTAGATGCACTGCGCGTGTTGCGATCAAGCGCGAACAAGGACCAATTTGTGTCGTTCGTGCAGAAACATCACCTGTTCGTGGCGCTGTCTGGAAGGGGCCATCAGTCACTGGAGATCTGGCTGTCCTCACGGGGTTGCAGCTGGAGGTGAGGGAAGGCGTCGAGCTCGCAATCGAGACACTTGTGCGTGGAAGAAGTGGGATGCGAGGATGGAGTGGGGGGTGAAAAAGGCAATAAAACCTTACCCAGACCCTTGTCCTGTATTATTTCACACGCCTGGTCGATTCTACCTCGGCTATCGCGAGATTATAGGCGTTACTGCAACAACGCGCTCTCGTGCTAGTCCAATCGACACATTCCAAGGTTGCTTATCACATAGGCCGGCGGTTCTGGTCGGGACCTATGGTACCCGTATTGGAGGCTCGTTGACAGCTCGCGTCAATTGATACTACATATATAGGTATCGGTCAAATCGGAACGGGCACTCCGAAGTGTACTGAAACACGAGACAGGTGACAAATTTTATAACGGATGCAACGCATTGCCCATCCGATTTGATCAATGCGTGTCCATCGAGATGTCCCGTCCGATCTGGAGTCCGATCTGAGCGAATCTTGGAACATGAAAATGAATACAGTAAAAAGACGCTTGTGAGCAGAACCGCCGATGTATACCAGAACACCGATTAAACAAAGGTCACGGGGAAAGAGTTCCTGGATATGATGGTACTGTTGAACGTTGTAGAGAGGATCCAATTCTTAAAACGGAGGCTAGATACTTCTTAGGGCCGCGGTCGGTCAAACCCGACAGCTTCTGGGTGAAAAGCGAGGTGTTTGGTCGTTTTGGTGGCACCGGCTACGACTCCGGCCAACTCGACTGCTTATTATCCGGGCTGACCCATTCATCAGGGCCCGTCCCAGTGAAGTACTAATACTGCAGACATCCAAGGGCGAAGGGGCCAGTTCGGGAGGTGGAAAAAATGGCCGTCTGTCCCCCAGCTCTTTAGCGCACAATAGATATGTTTAGAAACACACCTGGGCACCGTCCAGACACCTGCATGTTTCACCATTCGAGAATCCACAGGGTGATTTGTTGTGAGACCTGTTGAGATGTACCTAAGGCACTCGGGTTTTCGTTAGCTGGATTTTGCTCGAACGGCGGCTTCACAGCAGCAGTGATCTGTTCAGCACTGACGTAAAGTGGATGTCGCCTGGGATGAGTTGTAGCCTGTCCGGCATTAGTCGTAGTTTGCGTGCGGGTCTGATGCGCCCACTTTCTTTCCATTGATCATAGTCTTTTGTGTCTGTCCCTTGCTGCCGTCGTCTGTCCGATCCTTCATTCTCTGTATTGCTCAAAATCGAATCCTCACAGCGAGTACTTCTTAGAGCGAAAATTCTCATGGCCAGCACGCGAAGAGGGGCCAACAAGAAACGTGCTGTCGCAGTCCACGAGCGATCGGACGCGAGCGTTGTGCAACCCCAGTCGAATGCTGTGCAACCTCACCCGAACGCCGTCCACAAGAAGCAGAACATGCCCTCTCAGCGCCCGGTGCGGCTCTTCGCCCTACTTTGCATTGCTGCACTTGGCTGGTCATTTTGGCCGCGCAGCACTGCAGCACCAGTGGACTGGGACGAACGCCGCGGCGAAGTGAAAAATGCATTTCTTCAAAGTTGGACAGCATATTCTGCCTATGCCTGGGGTGGGTAGACCCGCCAATGCGAGCGCTCGCGTCCCGTGCTGACGACCGTACGCAGGCAACGACAAATTTCACCCCATCGCGAAGACAGGCTCGCAGATGAGCCCGAAAGGCTTAGGTTGGATCATTGTCGATAGCCTCGATACACTCATGATCATGAACCTGACCACGGAGCTGGCGGATGCCCGGCGCTGGGTTGCTCGAAAACTGGATTACAACCAAGAGCAGGATGTGAACACGTTCGAAACGACGATCCGTATGCTGGGCGGATTGCTCTCTGCGCACTATCTTGCTGGCGCACTGCCCGGCACTTCTTCTCGCCGCGACAATGTATACCTCACCAAGGCCATTGATCTAGCAGATAGGCTACTCGGCGCCTACGATTCGCCGTCGGGCGTTCCGTACGCAAGCATTTATCTGAGCTCTCGGAAAGGCATTCCCTCTCACGACGGTGGCGCATCTTCAACTGCGGAAACAACGACGCTGCAGATCGAGATGAAGTATCTGTCGAACCTCACGGGAAACGAGATTTATTGGCGGAAGGCGGAGAATGTGATGCGAGTCGTGGACGGAAATCGTGCCAAGGATGGACTATTGCCCATTTTCATCGACCCTCAAAGTGGTCGTTTCACGACCAGTGAGATCCGACTTGGGAGCCGTGGCGACTCCTACTACGGCAGGTTCCGCGATCACAAAATCATGCAAGGGCGTCTGTGTACTAATTATGGATCACAGAATATCTGGTCAAGCAATACCTGCATACGGCCGAGCAAGAGCCAATCTACCAGGACATGTGGCAAGAGGCGTTGGAAGGAATTGAAAAGCATTTGTTGATCCCGACGAAGAAATCGAAACTGACATTCGTGGCCGAACTGCCGTACGGTATAGGGGGACAGCTCTCTCCCAAGATGGACCATCTGGTATGCTTCCTCCCGGGGACCATCGCCCTCGGCGCAACTGGTGGTCGAACGGAAGCAGAAGCACGAAAACTACCCACGTGGACCAACAAGAAAGAGAGGGAGATGCATATTGCTAGGGAGCTGATGAAGACCTGCTACGGGATGTACGCTGTCACGGCCACTGGTCTCGCCCCTGAGATCACCTGGTTCCACGCCACAGAGAAATCGCTCCAGCCGAACTCGGGTCCTGCCCGCCCGTTGCCCAGAAGCTCCGATTCGGTGAAGGACTGGCTCGAAGACTACGAGATCCGTCCGCTCGACGCCCATAACCTGCAGCGTCCCGAGACGGTCGAGAGTCTTTTCCTGATGTGGCGCATCACGCAGGACCCCATATATCGCGAGTGGGGGTGGACCATCTTCCGCGCATTTCAAGAGCACACTCGGCTCCTTGACGGGGAAGGCTTCACTTCGCTCCAGGATGTGAGGCAGGTCCCACCGCCCCGGCGGGACAACATGGAAAGTTTCTGGCTGGTGAGTCTTGCGTCCAGAGCTCTTGTTTCGCGTGCCCGACAGGACCCGTCGGGCCTTAGCCAATGTGTTAAGCTAACGAGGGATCTTTTAGGCCGAAACACTGAAATACCTTTACCTGCTCTTCTCGCCGGACGATCTGCTCCCACTCACCGAGGTCGTATTTAACACTGAAGCGCACGTATTGCCGGTTTTGCGACAGACGCAGTTCACTACAGGATGGCAGCGGACGCCTCGGTGAGGACGGGGAATCCATCCAGCACGTCTTCTCGGATGGCAAGGGACCATCGCCCTGAACATGGCGTCGACTCGCCTGAACGCATGACAAGTCGCACATTGCCAACGTTGGCAGGCCCAGATACCAGCCATCGAATCCGCGTGCCACCGGGCTGTCCCGGTGGACAGGCAATGGAATCACCACACACCCAGCTGCTCGATATATATGCCGTGGAGCAAATCTTAATTCGCGAAGACTTCTGTCAACAGGACCATTGTGCCTCAAGAGGCAGCAGCGACTAGGGAGGCGATGGACGAGGGACATTGAGCAACAGGCCGTATCGTACCCATGTCTCTCTTCCAGTATCTACAAATGCCCCTGCGTTCTCTCCATACAAGACTGGATTGCTTTGTTTCTCGATGTTGCTGGGCCGTCCCACATGAACACGGATTCGTTCCACTCCCTGCGCCTTTCAGGCCTATCTCGCTATTTATCTTATTATTAAAAAGGGTGTACTGTGGAGAAGTGCGTGATAAACTTCGGGCACCGCGTCTCCACGTGTCTTAGATCTGCGATTTGGGCCGAGTCAACAGTACTGAGGAGTTCGTAGTACAGTACCTTTCCGTGTTCGACGGGGATGCACCGTATGCTGAGATCTATTCGGCTAGCTGCCCAACCGGGGCTCCATAATCACTTCCGGAGCCATGTGGTCTACAAGAGAAAACAACTCGTGGCGTCAGGATGTAAGAGGAGCATGTGAATGCCCCCATGCTTGACTGTGAGATGAGACGAAACAATCGTTGTCTCGCGGGACTTTCTCGGTCAAGGAAAGACATTGAAGCATGGACAGAGAGGGGCGTGCATGCTGCAGACGAAGTCCCGCCGGCCGGTGCACGTGTGAATATGATCGACGCGCAATCTGGCCGTTCGAGGCATTTTTTCCATGTCTTGCATGTCCCTCTCGGTATGGATGTGGAGTCATGAACGAATGATCGGGTTCGCGCGTTTTTTTGGGTTGGTATTAGGGTTGCTAATGTGCTCTTGGGGTTGCATTCGTCAATCGATGAGGTGAACAACTGGGCACCGTTGCATCGTCATAGACTTCATAACAGCAGCATGACGAATGGTCGAACCAGGATCGTACATGTGAGTATATTCTCGTGGTCATATGATGAGTCAATCGGGTGAGAGTCTTCCGAGAACATCATTCAGCAGGACCATAGCAGCTATGCGCAAGTCCCGATGCATGTCGTGCATCACGCACCACCTCAGAAAACATCGTACATGCAGCAACACCACACACATACATGCAACTTGCCTGTAGTCTCCCATCTACACATCAGCTTCTGGACTACCGAACACCATAGCCGTAGCTTACGGGTCCTAAGTTGCAAACCGCTAGAGACAGCTTCCTCGATGCCGAGAGCCTGGACTCGGCGTTTCCTCCATGATCAAGTTTTCTCCCGACCAACTGAACATGTTTAACATCATACGACGAGCAAAATTCTTTCCTGTGGAACGCCGCGCGCCCACAGATGGGCGACCGCTGCATCCTTCACAGTAAGAATCGAGGGACTCGTGACTAGCCGCTCAGCACACACACACCTCTCCAAGCCCTCCTCCTCCACCCACCACCCATCATCCATCATCTTTCCGAGAAAGGGATCCATGAAAACATCGGGGCGGTTCGCTGCTACGGGACGGAGCCAGCTAGCTGGCCAGCCCTCGACATGACATCTCACACTCTTTTGCCGTCCTGCCACCTTGAAGAATCCCATTCGACGACATCGGCCCGCCAGTGCGAATTCGCAAACGAGGCGCGCGCGCTCATTTCCATCCTTTCTGGTTCCAGACGTTTTTTTGTATCTCTCCTACCGCTGTGTGCGACGTTGGACCCGGGCTTTTTGGCCGTGACCGGCGTGTGTGCCGCCTTATCCCCAAGTTCCGAGACTTTCCCATCAATGGTCTTGCTCGAACCGTTCCTTTTCTCTGAAAGAAATGTGGTGGGACCGTGGGTGGTCGTGGTGAGCTCAACACGTGGGACGGTTGCTAAGTGTTCTACAGAGAGAGAGACAGAGACGACGGGTCTAATAGAGTTGTCTCGAAACACACCAGTCGTCTTCGATGTCGGGAACATTTACTACTCCATGGGGTTTTTCTTAGAGTGTCGTGAAAAAGAGAGTTTCTGTATCCTGGATCTATTCTGGGACACATCAGATAGCACCTGGGCAGGGTTTGTTGGAGGAGCGGTCCTATTGGCCATTCCGCTATATATTCCTGTAGCAACAAGTAGTGATAGTGGTAATCAAAACCAATACGCCCGTCAGAATTATGGCTTGTCCCAGGGTTAGTGACGATGCTGCTAGTAGAACTCCCCGCAATCCCGCAGGGTGACATTTCCACCAATATGCAGGCAATGAAGTGAACATTAACAAATAATAATAACGATAAAATAATAAATGAAACAAGGGATGCCCGCCCCCGCCAGTCGGCGGCGGAAGGAGTTTTTGGTGGGGCAACACTGGTTCTGATGGGCGACTACGCCAGCCAAGAGGCTAGGATCTTTCTTCGCCAACCTATCGCTACCCTCTCTCCGCAGCAGTCGCTCCCTTGACATTCTTGGACTTCGACTGTTGTGTCTCGCTCCGACATCGAAGGGCCCGTTCATGTTGTACAACAGATGTACCTTGCAGCGAATGGGTGTTACGATAGGAGAATTGCGGAATGAGAGAGAGAGGGAGAGAGAGCGGTGTGCAAAATCTGTGAGCGCACTGCACTGGATGGATAGGCGGTGCCGTCGTGTACGGTGTCACACACATACGCACGCACACACACACACACAAGAACAGACGTGAGGTTGCACTCTCGCAGTCCCGATTGGTTCGTCGTGGGGATGCACCACACGGGCTCGGACGACCTTCTACACGCCTGATCATCATTCATCCCTTAGACACGGGCATGATGTGTTCGTCTGCCTACCTGACCATTCATCATCGATAATCGGTTGTCTCAGCCGATCACATTTTTCCTCCCTAGGGAATGCTATGGGAAGGTTGTAAGTGGTCAGTCGGGCCTGGCACATATCTCCGATGTACTGCGACAATTGCTGCTGCCGCTGCCGCTGCCGTTGTTCCTCCACCTCCCTTCTCTCTCTCTCGGAGGTCAAGCACATGGCGCCGGGTCAAAGTCTCAGCCCGCATCCGTCTCGTGGTCATGTGCGGATTGGAAGAAGGCCTAGCGCTTTGGTTTGCTGACACGTTTTTCATCATGACATGCCTGCCCAGATATAGAAGGGCCTGCCGGTCCGTTATAGACACATTGTCTCGGCATGAGAGCGATCGTCATCAGTATTACGTGCAGACAGTGGGCAACAATAAACGTCGTGGTGGGGACAGCGCACATTGGCAGCGAGCAACCCTGATCCCGAGACATTTTGCATCCCGGTCTCAGGTTCAAGGGTGTGGCTTAGGACTTAACTCCGTCGTGCTGCTCTTGTTGCTGCTGCTGCTACATGCTGCTGCTGTGTTACCCAGGTTGTATTCCGCAGATGCAGAATGTTAGCATTCAATCCAATCTTCGACGAATCACACGGCGTCTCGAAAGCTAAAGACTGTGCACTGCACGGAACGGGACATCACCTCGCAGATCGTAAGTGTGCATGTGAAAGCATCGTGGCCTCGTCATTCGGCAGCATCAAATGCTCCGAAACCTCTGCGACTAATCATCGCTTCAAACGTGCTGGTGCTGGTGCCGGTGCTGCTGGGATCTGGAATTACCGTTGTCGTGATAATGATAGATCATCATCTCGAGAACCAGGCTAGTGCTGCAAGCCAGCGGCACGCGTGGGGGAGGGGACAGAGGAGGCTGTCAGCGGGTCAGATCTCGTCGAACCTCTACACATGTTCGAAGACTTGGCGACCGCATAAGCGGCGAGGAAGAAGCGACTTGCGACGACCTGCAACGACCAAAGCAGGGAATTGTTATGCATCATGTATCGTAGAAGCCGAAACCGCCCGAAGGCAGGACACACTTGCAGCGACACACGGACGGATTTGGAGTGGTGAGTGATGAGAGATGTGCCATGTTGCATTCTGGTCCGCCGCCGCTATGGATGTGGTCTGAGCTTTGCATCGTGAAGCGAAGCAAAAAGCAGATGATGAGACGGGAGCGCGAGATGGACCCGGCCGTCTCGACACTCGAGCGCGCGCCCAGTAACACCGTCGTCCAACCCGGGCGCTCGCCCGCCCCGCCGACCACGGCCATGCAGCATGTGAGATGAAATCATCCGTGGCTGGAGGTGCACGGGGGAAAATGTGTCACACTCCAATAAAAATAACAATAGTGCCTCCTCGGATCTTCTACACACTCGCATGCACGGATCGGGATGGGATGACAAAGTGTCGTTATGCTTCGCTTCGGAGCGAAGAGGCTTTGCGAAAAGGCAATCGGCAATACATATCGGCATCATCATCTTCTCCCTTGCATGACTTGCAGAAGCTCCGCAGGACGTGAGCTGGGAACACCGTGCATATGTAGACAGTAGCGTTTTGGCTTTTGGCGACGACGATGATGATGATGATGGAGCACGGAATTGAAATGAGAAAGCCTATCAAACGTGATGATCACGACTCGACGATTGGCTTGGCCGTTCACGCCGGCATCGTACCGGTCATTGGCGCGCAAGCATGGGTCAAACGCAATTCGGAGCGAGGCCAACGTCTTTCTCGTCTGTCGTGTCTGTGCAATGCACGCCGCACACACCCTCCGCCTAAACGACAATGCAGCACACCACCATGATGACGGGCAACCACCACCATCACCAAGCATTTCCACCCCACCAGATTGCGCACGCAGGTATCTACAGTATGCCTCGCAGACTTGTCGCCATTCCTGTCCACCGCTGTCCGCCTATCGGACTGTAGCAGTGCAGTGCAGCGCTATACAGACACCATGGTCCTGAACTGTAAGCATCGCATCTTCTGGGTGTGCTTGTGCATGTGCGTGTGCGTCAGGCCTGTGTGTGGAATGTACCGTCCGTGTGTTATGTTGACGATCCGGAACCAAGAAAACAACAAGCCCTTCCCTCATCACCAGTGCGGTGCATCTGGTCCTTCGTCACGGCCGCGTGAGAGGATGTGTGAGAAATCCGTGTAAGCTGCTCTTCGTAAAGGCATCAATTCACAAATCAGCTGCGGTGAGGAGAGCAGCCGACTGTGCCCAAGAGCTACGGTGTCTCATCGACATCCCCGTCCAATCTCATCACCGTCACGGGCATCAAATTGCGCTCGCCAGGAAGCGCAGATCAACGCCTGAAAAGGGCGCGATAGTACATACCTGGGACATCTGGAGAGATTGCTACAGCTTTTGTTGTCCCTTCCCATCATCGCCCGTTTGCCCATTCAGCGTCACGACACAATTCCCGAATCCCACCAACAACAACAACAACAAGGACACATCAAACAGTAACGACAGACAACAGTGAAGAAAAGACTATTTCGCTGCTATTCTGGTCTGGACTGCACCATTACCCGCAGAGGACCTATCAATGTACGTATCCACAGTCCCCCCTCACCAAGGAAATCCTCCTGAAGTTCCCTCGCTGCCCCAAATTTCCGCCCAGCCTGCACCACATCTTCACACGTTCTCCCCTTCACCAAGCGCCCGCCCTCGCCCTCGCCCTCGCCGCCGCCGCCAGTCTGCAATTTGCATAGTGCGCCAGCAGACATTGATTTTCCCTCAAATCGATCTGCCATCACGATGAGAGTCGCCCTTTGATAGCTGACACTCATCACCCTTCATGGCGGCGGTGTTGAGTGCAGACAACACACATGTGTTATATCCAGCGTTCATCATTCTTTGTTTTCACCTCATCATCACCACCACCCATCTGCTGTCCTCCCCACCCGTACCCATTACCTGCAGCAGCAGCAGCATCACCATCACCACATCCGATCGCCGCCATCATCTTCCATTCTTCATACCAAATGTGTCCAGTCGGCTTCTGACCTGATCAGTCCCCGCGTGCGCGCGCGCGTCCGCCGCAGCTAGACCACATCCATACCCGCAGCCTGCAACCATCGAGACGAAACCCTGGCCACGCCATTGCAGAATCCTGCAAGCTAGATTTCTTGCATGAGCCTAAAAGGTCACTGTCATTGGCCAATAACCTAATCATCGAGTCGGAATCTGGAAGGTGGGCGCCTTTTTGGTTAGAGAGAGCCCTTCTGCAGACCCATTGTCCAAGGTTCTTAATCGGCCCCTCCGCCGCCGCCCTGCTCTCACCACAACCGCCGGGCCTTGTGAGGCATCGTTCTGACGCTGGTCAGTCAGTTCGTCGCGAACTGTCCTCGAGCGGCTTCGTCGAGGGTTGCGTGTTCGCTGTGTGTTTCGTGGTGAGCCTCACCGTTGCATCGCTTCTTCTCGATCGCTCTCCTCTGGCCCGTTCGACACTGCCCGATTGAGAGACTGCACGCCGTCGATCAATCACCCTGTGGCTGACTTCCAAATTTCCTGCAGGCGTTCCTGTTCTGCAGAGTTTGTCTAGATTCCACCATCATCCTGCATCGCCGTCGACAGACCGTGTGCAATTTTTGAATATTTCCGTCCTCACGGAACATCACTCGCCTGAGTCACAGACTCGCACCTCGAGAGATCATCATCTCACGTAACAGGCATCGTATTGCCCACCCGGTCTCCCGACCACAATCGCCATCATTCCATCCGACTGTGCCTGCACCCATGTATGATATGAACGAGAAGCCATGGAATCGGAAGACGGCGTGCTATTCGTAAAGGTATGGGCCCACTACGCTGATTTGCTGACCGTGGTGTTCTGCTGCTACTCGCATTTGACTAACAACACTTCCGCTCTTCAGAATCTAGCAAACTTCGTTCGAACCCATGAGCGGGCGTTGGCAAACGCCCTCCAATCTCAATATCGCTTGCGAAACAAAGATGGCAAAGAGCAGGTGGTCTCTGGCGGCCCTGCCAGTCCCATCTCTCAATCGGCACCTACCTCAACGTCCTTGACCGAACTGCTCTCACGGCCTTACTTCTCATTGGCATCGCGCACCATCAAACCGGCCAAACTCACCTTGACACCTCACCACCTCTACTACCTCCTCGACCGCTTCGAAGACCTCGGCGTCGATGTCGGACCTATGAAAGTCCGCCTTGAGAACTTGCACGGCGACGCTGGACCTATGAACTATGTGTCCTTCCTGGGCAATGCACCAAAGTCAAAAGGTCGGCAAGCCGATTCCGACTCCCTTCGCTCCGTGTCTAGCATCCGGAGTGTCATGTCGAGCGTCTCATCGGTGTGGTCAAACCTGACCATGTCGAACAGCGCTGCAAAAGCTGCGAAGCAAATGTCACAAAACCGGGAGGATCTCACATATCTATACTCTTGCTTCACAAAGATTCCTGCGTTGCGGCTGGCACCTGATCATCGCGCGCGACTCGTCGCGGGCTTCGAGGAGTTTCCCTTTGACACTGCGGTCCCCCTGTTCGCCTTCAAAAACCTGAGCGCCCTGGAAATCTGTGACCTCGACTTTCGACAGTTTCACGGATGGGATCGATTGGCGGAGCAACTTCGCACTCTTACTGTCAAGCGTGCAGGCGTGGAGGATCCTTTCGATCTGCTGTACAGCATTGTCTTAGACGATGCGGAGCGCCGTCGCAAACGGTCCTCTAAGACACAGGTCCCTACCACTCCATCCACACCTGGCGTGCCGTGGCCGACCGTGAGCCCAAAGAGTAAGCAAGTCGAGCTTGCGCGGTCGCTTTCGTCGCCCATCGCCATCTACATGGACCAACGACGCGGATCGACGGGCAGCCCAAACGCCACCACGAGAACCATCTCTTCCGAGGGCAAGAGGCCTGTGCCGCTGAACAGACAACCGAGTAATTCTCCGCCGCGAGCGACTATATCCCGAAATGGATCTGCATCGCATCCGCACCGACCACACACCGGTCGCAGCCAGCATTCCAAAAATCGGCGATCCTCTGGCAGCTCCGAATCCAGCACGCATGAAACCACTCCCAGGCACAGCGCTTCGGATCTCATGTCCTTTGGTATACTACCGCCCTCGAAATGGCGATTCTTACGACATTTGAGCTTGGCAGAGAATAGCTTGACGCACTTATTCGCGAGCAGCTTGGCGCCGGTTGCAAACACTCTGCACTCACTGGACCTGTCTGGTAATTTGTTCAGCGAGATCCCAGATGCTCTGGCGAGTTTGACACACTTACGAGCGTTGAACCTCAGCAATTGCATGATCGATAGCCTGCAGTCGCTTTCGAGAAACCCGCTGCCGGCCATAACAACGCTGAACCTGCGTTCAAACCGACTGCATTCACTTGCCGGCATCGAACGTCTCTACTCGCTCGAAAGATTGGATCTGCGGGACAACAAGTTGCACGACCCGACCGAGCTTGCACGGTTGACTGGTATTCCTGACATCATCGACCTTTACGTTATCAAAAATCCCTTCACTAGGACACACGGCAACTACCGAGTCACCATCTTTAACCTTTTCCGAAGCACGCCTGGCCATGTTGACGATGTGACGATCGACACCCTGGGACCATTGTACAACGAGAAGAAACATCTCGTGGACAGGGTTTTCGAGCCCGCGTATCAGAAGCCTGTTATCCAGCCACCCCTCGAGGATGATGATGGACCTCTACCCTCATCGCCCATTGTTGCTCCTATGATACATGATCACGATCGGACACCGCCATCCAGTGAGCAATTCAGCCATAGACGTTCGACATCGGATATAGGACCGCGATCGACAGCTCGTCGTCGAAAAGTCCCAAGGAGAAGGATTGTTGAGCTCTCACAGGCAGACTTTCCACGGCCCGCACAGCAAGAGGTTACACCTGCTCCTGCAGACCCGCCTGTTCCCGAACTCACTCAAGTTCACCCTATGCCACGAACGCCAAAGGGTGACAGTGAGCCTCCTGAAATGCTCGAAACACCTGGAACCACCCCGCGCGACACGGAAACACCCGTTCAACCCATCCGCCCTCCACTCGCCGTCCGGCCACCCAAACTGGACACGGCATTCGCATCACCTCCACATTCGCCCAAGATTCGTGATCTGTCCGACAACGACAACTCCCCGATTCAAGCTCTAGAAGATGATCTCGAGAACCTCCCGGCAATGTTCCGCCAGAAGATCGACTCGCTTCAAGACGACCATGGATCGAACTGGCTCTCTGCTTTGCACGAGGGAAAGCTAGCCGGCTCTGGTAACAAAACTGTTGGCGGTGTGATCACGACTGCAGATCGTGATTACAGTCCTGCATCAACCATCCGGACGGAGCAAGCTTCCCGAAGCGTCAGCGTTGGTACGAGGACCCTCGGCTGAGGATGCCTCCTGATCGAAACCAAGTCGAGCGTCGTGGCATCCTCCAAGCGACATCTTTGAAACCTTTTGAACATTGCACTGAATTGATACCCACTGACTCACCATCACCACCACCACCACCATCGCCACCATATCCATCGTATACAACTCTCACCTCTCGACTCGTTGGCGTTTGCGCGGTCCGCGTTGCCTCTCCGCTCTTCTCGCCCTTTTCGCATCGCGCTCTTGTTATAAAATTTTTTGTCGCGCGTCCAGTTTCGAAAAACTCCCCCGCTTTCTCTCTTTTGACTAATCGACAAATGAAAAAGACGACATGATTGAAAGAAATCTCTTGGGGATAGCGAGGCGTTCTGACACTTTTTTCTTTTGCTTTTCTCTTCTGCTTCTTGACGACCTTATTGGCTGGGGGTAATTTGAGTTCCCTCGAGAGAAAGAAACAAAGAACCAGAAAGAAATTTCTCGTGCGAATTTCTGCTTGGATCACTTTCGGACTCGTCCGAGGATTCCACACTTGTTCCTTGTGGATGGAGTTATTTCCCCCCCATTGTTGAGCTCCTCTGCGCTCGACGACGACGACGATGACGACAACGCCGATGATGTCAGGATTTTCCGAGACCGATATCTCATGTTCGGAAACAGTCGAGTACATGGGGTTTTCACGACGGCGAGGAACGGACGAAAAAAGAAGCTTTTGATTTTTTGCCTTTCATGATGATACACCTGATTGTTGTTTTATTCTCTATATTGGGGCTCGGGGCAATTTTTGTGCCTCTGTGTTGAATTTTCCGCCTTTGTTTTCCTCATGATTGCAAGCGAGGCGTTTTTTGTTTCGCGCTTTGTTTTCTCTTGCCTCCTCTCTCCAATGGGAGGTTTTGGAGTGGTTCATGGAGGACCTTTTGTTGTTCTCGAACCGCGGGATGGGAAATTTTTATTATAATTTATCATCATGCATCATTATTCTTTCGCTTCTCGTCATCACCGTCAGCTGTGCTGCCTCAATATCTCCCGACTTTCTTGCCCATCATTGTAGTAGTGGTGACAAGAAGGCCTAAACGTATCAGGTCCGCTCACTCAGTACCAGACGACTGCCGACGTCTACAAACCTGCCTGGTATCTATGTGCTGTCCAACAGCCCGATGCATATAGCATACAACACTGATCTTCCCCCGCGAGATGTACAGGATGTATTACCGGCCGATCGGCCCGGTCGTGTGTATGCGTCATGTATACTTGTACAGCAACAGCACCGTATCACGAGCATACAGTGCAGTACCGTTGCGCAGTACGCAGGGTCTAGATCTGCAGGACTTCTCCAATACATGTACTGCACTGCACTTTACCGTGCTGTACTGTTGAGGGTCGGATCGGATGGGTGGAAGTGGACTTCCGATGGGGACGTTTCTCCCCTCGAGAGAGGCGCGAGAGGAACCACTACCCACTACCCATAATCTGCTCTTTTCTTTTTCAAGCGAGGATTCTTTGGGAGCGAGAGCGTCATTTGGGCTTGGAGATGGTTGTTGATGTGTTTTTGGATTGGGAGTATGACGCCCTTGGTGCCTCTGAGACAATGCTTACGCAGCTGGAGTTGCTCTCTCAATACCTGGGTAGACATTGATGCAATCCTGTTCAATCTCTGATCTTGCATTCGGGCTTTGCTTCGACGTTTGACATTATTAGTTCTGTGATCGAGAGCTGCTGTGAGCATGGGGGAGCTTCAGGACCAGCGGTATCCAATCATCGTTGCGCGATCCGAGTATCTTCACGGAGCGTTCGTTGTACGCGGTCACATTTCTGCCCTGTCCGAGTGAACACCGATTGCCAGGATTGCAGAGATACCAAGGTAATGGCGCAGCGGCCGTACGGAATGACCTGCAGATGAGGGATCGCGTTAGGTCGCGAAGCATTATTATATGCATGCATGAACGAGAGAGGTCCGGCAGAATTGCTACGCAGCAGGGCGGCTCTTCGCTGTTGCTCGATCTCTATCATGTACAGCTGCCCGAAAGGCAAAAACAGCCTGGTCAATCCCGGGGCCGCGTGAATACATGTTCCTCCATCCGGACAGCCAATCCCAAGGGGCTTGCTGCTTGACGCAATCGGTATAAAGACATGCCGTCCCAGAGGATAGGTACAGGCAAGGAGCAGCAGCAGCAGTAGTGGCGGCAGTAGTGAGAAGCAGGAGACGGAAGTGTAAAAAAAAGTGGCCCTCATTCACAGAATCCCACCTAGTAGTCGCAGTGCTCCCCATGCAGCAGAGGGAGAGAGAGAGGGAGAGCGGGAAACAGAAAGTGTGCAGTGTGGGAAGTAGAGGTCCGTGCCCCATCCTCGCCGCGAAAGCGAAACATGCTTCTTGCCCTCTCTTTCATCACACGTCGTCGCCCTTGTCGCTGCTGCCACCACCACCTCCACCACTATTTCCGCCCATCACCGCCGCCGTCATCAACGACTCACGTCAAGACAATAAACATCTTCCACGCTTCTGCGCCATCAACCGCTTCACCAGCTCCTTGAATCAAATTCGCCGAGTCGCGCCGAATTTTCACCCTTGATTGTCAAACCCCATCAGGTTATCTCTGTGAAACGATTTTTCACTCCCAACCGTGCTCGACCGTCTCCGCCTGCAAAAAATCACATTTCTCACCAGTTTCCAACCCTCGACAGCAACGCCATCGTCGCCGCACAACATCTCTCAAGTGCGCGACATTCGTGAAAAACCGACCGGGTCGTCACACGATCTCGCTCAAGAAAAGAGCTTGGCAGCATCGGGATCTCCGAGAAGTGTGCTTGGCACAACAACGCGGTCACATCCATTTGCGTTGTTGGAGTCTCTCGCGGGAGTCGATTTCACCGGATAAGGTACACTGCGCTTAGATTGAGAGGAGAGAGATCGCGCCTTCGCAGGAGCCTTTGCGCTCGTCTGGTTCGCTTTTAGGTAAGCCGCAATCCTCCATTTCTCCTGCGATCCAATGGTCAGGTTTGTGCGGTGCCCAGACGGACAAACGGGACTTGATTGCGCACGCAATGTGCGTGTCGATGAGTTTTCCGATCTTCTTCGCGCGCACACAGGATCGACTCGGTGCGAAAGACACACATTTCAGTCGGTCGGCGTCTGAGGACTGTCCTCCATCGGCATTGTAATCTTTTGCGCCATTTTTAAATCTTGAAGCTGACAGACCTGATGGTGCAGTCGTTCGCTCGTTTCCCTAGGCAGCTTGGCTCGCTTTTATCTAACGCAACGCCACCTTTACCTACCACCCGTCATTCCCTCCGCTCGTCATGGCGGATCAAAATGACGTGGACTTGGACTCCATCATCGACCGCCTGCTCGAAGTGCGCGGAAGCAGACCTGGCAAGCAAGTTCAGCTGCTCGAGGCTGAGATCCGATTCCTTTGCACCAAGGCTCGCGAGATTTTCATCTCTCAGCCCATCTTGTTGGAACTTGAGGCTCCCATAAAGGTATGTGGTAATTAAATGCAACTAAAACTGCACTCCCGACTGACGTAGATTGAAGATCTGCGGTGATATTCATGGACAATATTACGATTTGCTCCGACTTTTCGAGTACGGTGGATTTCCTCCGGAAGCCAACTACCTCTTCTTGGGAGACTATGTCGATCGCGGCAAGCAATCACTCGAGACCATTTGCTTGTTGCTCGCCTACAAGATCAAGTACCCAGAGAATTTCTTCATCTTGCGCGGCAATCACGAATGCGCTTCGATTAACCGTATCTATGGTTTCTATGATGAGTGCAAGAGGCGCTACAACATCAAGCTATGGAAGACATTCACGGATTGCTTCAACTGCTTGCCCATCGCCGCCATCATCGACGAGAAGATCTTCACCATGCACGGAGGTTTGAGCCCGGATCTCAACTCGATGGAGCAGATTCGTCGCGTGATGCGCCCTACGGATGTGAGTGAAATCGGATGCCCGCCCATTCATTGACCCTAGAATCTCATGCTAATGATGTACAGATTCCCGACTGTGGCCTGCTTTGCGATCTGCTATGGTCTGATCCGGACAAGGACATCACTGGCTGGAGCGAAAACGACCGTGGTGTATCCTTCACATTCGGCCCCGACGTTGTGTCGCGATTCCTGCAAAAACACGACATGGATCTAATCTGCCGTGCGCATCAAGTCGTGGAAGATGGTTACGAATTCTTTTCGAAACGTCAGCTCGTGACCCTCTTTTCTGCACCAAACTACTGCGGTGAATTCGACAACGCTGGTGCCATGATGAGCGTAGACGAGAGTCTGCTGTGCTCCTTCCAGATTCTCAAGCCCGCCGAGAAGAAACAGAAGTAAGTCATCTATGTTCGGGACACAACCTTCTGTCTTGATGTTGGAGCTTGAAACCTCCGAGCAAACAAACTAGAGTGCAAGCTGACGAGTGCCACAGCAGGTTCGGCCGCCGATAAGCGACTCTCTCTCGTACGATCCACCGTTTCTCTTGACACCCGATTCATTCGGGCATCGTCCGGCAGGCCAAGACGATGCCATGGTTGTGTGTCACACATGGCACCTTTCGGCGATAAGAACACGGGCACTACACATCGATTTTCTCAGCATTAATATTTTGAGGAGAAAGAGATGCAGTGGTCAGAGACATGATGGAGATGAAGAGACATATACCTCCACAGAGGCTTGATTCGCGCCGCGATTCTGGGAGAGACCCCGGTATCGATGTCGATTCAAGTCGCTCACAACAATGTATGTTGACCGGGCGGGAATGTTGCTGCTACGCCTGACATTCAACGGGAATGGTGGTACCCTTTGCGCTGGATGGAAGGGTCAAGGACATGACTGAACTGCCCTTCTCTCTATGCGTTATGGATCTCAGACTTACTTCAATGACGAAACTTTCTTCTTTTTTGTGCTTTTCTTGATAGAGCTTATTGCCATCTCCCTGGCATACATTCTGTCTTTGTCACTCATCACTTTCCTGTCCTACCCGTTTCCATCGCATGTCATCGAGACTCTGATCTATGAGACTGTCTCCGCACCGATCTTAAATTGACCTTGCTCATACGCCGAAACATCGTAACTGCCCTCCAAGATCCTCAATCGGCTGGATCTAGAGGGTAGGAGAACACTTGATCCTCGTCAATTTCAGGGAAGGCCTTAATCTCGCATCCTAGCATATTCCTCGATAGGCAAATGACCTCCTGCTTCGCCATCTCCGCCGTGATATCGATGTCCGACTGAGTGAATGACTCGTAGATCATCGATTCGATCACGGGGCCTTTCCGGCTGGAGAGATTCCGCACGATGATCAAGGTGTAGTGCGGGTCGCCCGTCCAACTCCGCGTCCAGCTGATGCTGTAGGCGTGGCTTTCTCGTAGGTAGGTTGGCCGGACTGACCATCGGTCGTCCATCGATCTTGGTTTGCAGCCTTTTTTCAAGATCTCGAAGTCGGAGGCGCTGATGGGGAGATCCCATTGTATCGTCTCGGGACGTCTCATGTCCTTGGATTGGATCATCGCTGATTGTGGACTGGAGTAAGCTCGTTGTCGATCGTAAATTTTGCTGTTACGTGCTTGATAAGTTCCTGATCGGATATTTGAAATCCACATAGATTACATACGCCTGTGTCTAGTTTTGGAAATTTCGTGGATAAGGTGAAGTCAGGTTTCGGGGCTTGTGAGCTACGTCCAATATATACCTTTGAAGGTACGTAAATTGGAACGGGAGTGTGTAAAGGCGCAGGCGATGAGTGAGCGAGCGATTCGCGCTCGTGAAATAAGCTCAGCCCTACCGCATGGGAGGCGCTTACTGACATGTGCATACCTAGGTAATTTATAGGCACCAACAGGGCCTCTTTTCGATCTTGCGACGTCACTCGTTCGTTTCGATGTTACAACTTGATGAGCTACAGCTTGATGATATTTCCAAGAGTTTATGCCACCTCCTGGCAGATCCTGCATCTACTGGTTTCATCACGATGCCCCCAAATGCTTCATGTATCGCTCCGGACCGGACATCGCACCTGTCGTGGCGCATTAGGGCGCAAGCGCTAGACTGGAACATAAACAAACCATGTTTAATCAAGTTTGGTATACTTACTTTATTATATCACGCACTAATATTGGAAGCGCCATACTTGAGAGACACGCTCCCGTACAGCTCATACGTGAATTCTGCACATCTATGCTGTCCACAAGACTCACGCAGAACATGCCCGCGGTTGATGGAACACCAGCGTCTGGCGATGTGTCGGAAGCGCCCAATTGCGAACTACCAATACGTTTCCAATGCGTGATGAAGTTGGCACAGGTGACCATTCAGGACGGATACAGATTTCCCATGCGCTTTGTCAAACAAAGCGAATGATTCTGGGTCTAACGCTCCCGATTCGAACATGATTTCCTTGTGCCTGATGATGCATGTCAAATATAACATCATACCGACTGCAGCCACCAGCGCCGGAGGATGAAACTTCAGCAAGCTGGATACTGTAACAAGGCTTCATGCGGCGCATAAATTGAAAACATAGAAATAGGCCCAATCTCTCATCAGCCAAGACTGGATGCCATTCTGACACGCCATATTCACTCTTTCGCGCACCATTTCCGCTCACAGATGCGCATATCAGCATTTGCCATAACGCTCTTGAGCGCGGTCTCTACTCTATCAGGCCAAGTCCATGCCATCGAGTATCTGTACCGCGGCGATAGTCGTGGACCCACCGTTCTCAAAGGAGAAAATCCAGCTGGCTTCAAGGCGTGGGGCTACGACAGACCAGATGGAACGTTAGAGGGGCATATCACCAAGAAGCTTCAATATCCACTGCGTGACCCGTTCATCTCTACCAGTCGCGACCACAAGATCGCAGTGGAGTTTTCTCAACGGCCACACAATCCTAATCCTGTAGGATGGGTTTATTACCTTGACCCGAACAAGATTGAAGAAGAGAAGCACGATGCGGCTGCTTACTGGACTCAAAAGGGAAAGAAGAACCCATACCAGAGAGAGCAGGAGATTGCAATCCATCATTATATCCCTTGGTCTGCAGTGGTCAAAGTAGAACGCGTAGAGGACTTCAAAGCGAGGGCGTGGAAAGTCCCAGGGCTTGGATCAGAGGCTGGTCCATCAAAAATAGACACCAAGAAGCCAGACTCTCACGCACCTGAAACTAGGCCCCAGAGCCCAGCTCCTGGAGACAAGCCAGCGTCTGTAAGCGTCAATCCTGCTCCCGTGACGAACAATGGGAGCAAGTTGCCTATCCCGGTGCCCAAGACCGGTGAGACGCCCGATAATGATTCGGTAGTCAAACCTGCTCCGGGAACCAAGCCCGGTCCAGCGACCAACGCAAGTAGCAAGATTCCTGTACTGGTGCCTAAGCCGGCAAGGAAGCCTGGAAAGAAGGGTGATAAGCGACACGCTCGCGATTTCTCGCACGACGATGAGACCGGAGCCAATATCAACGCTGATGAAGAGATTCTCTGAAGAATCCTTATCAGAGCAATGTGGTCGCGCGAGGGTGTTGGGTGTTCGAATGGGATGGTGGGAAACTTGTGGGTGCGCTCAGGCGAGATATTGTTCCACTATCTCCATGCGCTCTGCCATCCCATAACACACTGGAGTGTTGAAATGCCATCCGTTCGAAAACGACTTCTGTCTGTCGAGCCCACTACCTGTATCTTTTCGCTCAACTGCTTGCTAATGATAATCATGTTGATATCGAGTTATTGAACGTCTATGGGACGAGAAGCTTGCAGGTCTTTCTATACGACCTGGATGAGCACTAGCGGTGATATGAGATGGGGGGCTCGTTCGGCTGTCGGACCGATCCGCCGGGCATCTACGTCAGGCCGTTTCCATCGCGCAGCAGTGAGCTCGGCTCGGAAGAAGCTCCCACTGATCGCTTGCGGTGACTGTTCTGCTAATGGTCGATGTGTTGGTGATTCCGTGAATTGCTCATTTTCAATTTACCACCTTTGTTTCATACCTACACACAGCAATCATGTCGTTTTTCAAGAATTTGTTCAAGCAAGTAAGTCAATGATGAGAAATCAAAGCACAACCATTGCAAGACGCATCCAGCCGTTCCCGATGCCACCATTGCAGCATGCTCGCATTCAGCGCCCATAAATCTACAACACTCCACCCAGCGCAAACAACATATCCTGAGACCGAATGAAACTTCTCACTGACAATCTTTCTTCGATTGTGTTTCTAGAGAGGCATCAAGGATGTCGTCACCCTCTTCCACGATCCCTCAAGCGCGGCGTCTGTTCGCGTGCACACCTTCCTGAAGCAGGCGAGCGCCAACCAGGTTGCGACTGCGACACTCGACCAGGCCAGCGAGCATGACACGAAGAGCAAGCAGGGACGGACGGACTACGAGCTTGGTATGTTTGGTGCGATCGAGCGTGAGGACGGGGAGAGACACGGGAGAAAGCGCAAACCAAGAATGTGGAAAGACATGGGTCAAAGCGAAGACCCTCCCGAGCAACTCGACAAGAGAAGGAATATTTTGAGCGATGCCTGAACGATGCCGTGGAGACCTACTGACACAAGAATTGTCCGATACAGAAATCCAAGAATCGGCACCGACCGGCGACCAGCTCAACAGCATCCTCGAATACCTGGGCCCCGATGCTGCTGAAACCGTAGTCGAAGGCGCGAGTGGTGCCGGCGATGCCCTGAAGATCTTCAAGCAGGACGAGGTCGCGCTACGACGACCGATCGTGGTGGATTGGAACAATGGTCGAGCTGGTATGTACAATGCAGGATAAGACGGGAACAGAGAGGGTCAGGAAAACGTGATCATGATGGCGGTGCTGATATTCCTTTGATACGCAGTTGTTGGAGAGGATCAAAGCAAGATTCTTGCCTTGCTCAAGGCCATTCCCAAGGAGTAATGCGCATCGACCTGTGCAGTACAGTGAGGATTGTTCACTGGTGTAAGATATGTTTGTGAGGCGGCAGCCCGCACAATTGTGGGAAATGACAATCTGTGAATATGAGAACATATCTCAACTCCTAACAACTGTTCAGTGTCTGAAAGATGAACGAAATCCCGTGCACGTGAAGCCGCGGATATCTCTGATCTTCCAGTGTTGTGAAGGCATTGACCATGGCATTAGGTTTGCGAGTGCAAATGACCATTCTCTAGATCATGAATGCCAAAACTTGTCGCTCATGATACGATTGCTAAGCTCCAAAGTGGCAGCTCAAGTGAATTCTGACAAGCAATCTGCCCGCGGTTGCATTGACCGGACGCAACAAGAACGCAAGCCCATGTCGCTCGCGCTGCTGATTGAGGCAGGAGCCAACACTTTCGTGCCTGTTGACCTTCTTGGCCCGCAAGCAAGCACCGCAAAAGCACGACACACACAAAGTTGTGACTTCCACGTTGAAGCAAAAAAGTATGCTTGTGTCACATTGGCGACCTCTTTCTTCGTTGAGTTGATTGCAAGTGTTTTCTCCTTTCACTGATTACCCTGGCCCCCACCAACATCCTTCACTCCGATCGCGACACGAAACTGCTTATCTTTTGCAATATCCTGTTCACGTTTGTTGGTTGTACTCCTATTCGTTTCCAACTACGTTCACTGGCTCTCGACGAAGGGCCTTTGGATCATTCATTCGCTCATTCATCCCTTTCGCATGATTGATACTTTTTCGACCCATTCACTGGAATCGCATCAACCGATTACCTTGACAGATTTCACCGCCAATCGAATTCTCTCTTGCTACAATGGCCACCGACTTCGTGGCTGATCCGGTGATTGTCAGAAACAATACATTCCGTGACGTCGCTTGCTACGTCCACCACCTTTACGCCGAAGATAGTCTCAAGTGGGGATCAATATGGCCCTGGGAGTTTCCACAAAATGCCACCCAAGACGATGAAGAAAATTTCATCAGAGAATGGTTTAGCGAACGAGAAATACACCTTCATGGCGGTGCTGCACCCCCAGGCAATGGGTTTAGGTTCCTCAAACAGGCCTGGTACTCAGCAGCGCTTTACAATCTCAACGATCGTGTGCCCCTCACCGTTCAATGGTGGTTTGATACCAACCAAGAGCTGTGGCGAGATCCAAGCATGACCGAGCACTTCTTCAAGCCGGACGTCGAAGTTGCCACGTTCTTCTTGCAGCCTCAAGTAAGAATCTTTGGAACCAAGTTCTTGAAGGTGGTAGTCGGTGAGATCCAGAAACGACTCCTGACCACTCTGTCAGAGAAGCGAGACTCCCCTGTTCCATTCGCCGAGAAAGAGGCAGCTTCGGAATCACCAGTGACGCCACTACAAGCACAGTTTGATGCACCAGTCAAGTCTATCCATCAGAAACTTGTCGACCAAGCCGAAACGAAAGAGCTAGCTGAAGTCGAAGCTCGAAAACTTGAGCAGGAGCGGCTTGTTCCTCCTAAAGATTTGAGATTGACTACTGATGATCTGGCCGTTGTTGAGAAGTCAGTCTCTCCGAAGACAAAGTCCTATCCGAACCTTGGGCCAGGAAGTCTACCGCCAAAGCCACCTGCAACGACACCTACCAAGTCCACGATTCGCGAAGTGCCGCAGAGGGTGTCGACGATCGATGGGAGTGCACAAGCTTTTCAACCGATTCGCCGTGTGACCGGCTACGCGCCCAGAATACATCATTCTGGGCCATTTGAAGGCGCCGGTAATGGTTTCAACACCAACTGGAAGAGAACGGGTTTCAGTCGCCAGGACGGCCATGCTCGACGTAACACTTCATGGGCAGGTCCCCGCCAGGACTCCACAGGCTATCCTGCGAGCTTTGCCATCCAACCCTTAATGGATAGCACCACTTCTTGGGTGCCCGCTCAGTCGTTCAATCATCATCATCAGTTGCCGCAAAGGAATCCTGCCCAGCCAGAATGGGATTATAGCCACCAGAGTGAAGCAGCGACTCGAGAGTATCGGGGACAGACTCATGTAATGGACCCTGGAAGCTTCCAGCGGAACCTTAACAACCATTCCGCTTCGTCTGCCTCACGATCTCGATACGATGATGGCAATCGCTTTAGGAAGAGCTCAAATTATCCTCACTCAGACACAGCGTCGTGGTCAAATCATGAGAATTTTCGGCGTTCCTCGAATAATCCACCTCGTGGGCATGGTGGCTTCAAGGGTCGCACGCAACCAAGCCCCCATCATTTTGTAGACCACAAGCAGAATTACTCACACGATCAATACTCTGGCCACCAATTCCAGACTCCCGTCGAAGGCGCCAATCCATCGATCCGCCCCAAGCCCTGGGTGTCTCGCCATTTCAACGATGATTTAAGAAGTCAAGCCCCGCCGCCAACAGACCATCAGCAAACACTCATTAATCTCCTCAGTGTACACCCACCCGGTCTACATACACACGCAGCAAGCGTTATGCCGCCGCCACACAATCCATTCCATGACCAGACGAATCAACTGCAGCCTCCAAGAAATATGGTACACGGAAAGGGAGAGAAATATGTGCCTCATCACAAATTTGATTCTGCAAACAAGAACAAAGAGCCACCAAATGCATGTGGCTACTGGTGTTGCGCGATGGGTATCGATATCCGTTGCCAGACTGCTACGCAGCTTGTCGTGTATCACATACCTTCGTCACTTTCGGAGAGCACGTTGTATCACATGTTCCAGAAATTCGGCAGTGTATGCGACATCTATCGCACTGACCACATCACTTTTGTGAACTACGAGCGTAGGGAAAGCGCGCACTCGTGTCTCTCTAGGCAGAGGGAGTTGAAATCTTGGGGCATGAACATCGCGGTGGAATTATCAAGGATGCACTGGGATCTTAATTTCGTCATGAGCCCACAGGAGGCCAACAAGAAGATCCCCCAACCGTGCTATGGATCCTACGATCGACTGGCGGCATGGCTCGTCGAACACAAAGAACATCAAAAACTCATGTCGGATGAATTCCAATCGTGGTTGAAAGGCTCCCGATTTCACCCAGCACAAATTGTGGACGAGAATGCGCCACCAAAGAAGGCCAAGAAGATCCCGAACAAGAAGAAAACCGAACGCCACGAAGTGCTGACAGACACGAGTTCCGCTGCTCCATCATCCTCACCCGAAATGTCAAGGAAGCAGGATCCGGATCCTGAATCACGTGGTAAGCTGGGCAAGAAGAAGAATCAGCAGCAGCAGCAGCAACAGCAGCAGCGGCCGCCGCCGCCACGTGGCCGTGCCGAAAAGGCCGGCATTCACCAGAACAAGTCGTCGATGCAACAAGAACTTCCTTCGCCCGCCGCTTCCGAGCCTGCTCAGCAGGCTAAGGTACCGTCTCCTCCTATCGAGGCCGAAACCATTCCTGATCCAGTCGTGGTGGAAGACGCCAAGGAGACTGAATTGCCGCAAGCTCAACCCGCAGACAGGGTACATCTCGAGGATGCTGATCACGGATGCGTGATCGTCCCCTCCAAGGGCTCTGAACTGCCATCATCGAATGTCGCAAACGAACAGCATCCTGAATCTCTGGATATCGATGAGTCGATCAACATCAGCGAGCCAAATACTCCTGACGCTGCTCATCATGTCAATCTCACAGAGGCTGGAAAACTGCCGCCTCGTGTGTCGTCGACCGAAGCACAAGTCACACCTTCGCTGGAAGTGGTTTCAGATCCTGCAGACATTACAGCATCCAACCCTCCCGCTCTTTTGGAAGCAGAAACCGACCAGCAGGATGAGGAGAAGTCTGCCTCTGTTCCTAAGACTCCTCAACCCGAGCTTGACCAAGCTCCAGTAACGGTAAAATTGGAGAGCATTTCGCAAGCTGCAGGTCCCATGCAGGAAATCGCGCCAAGCTCGCCCCCTGTCGATCTCGACACTGATAATACTCTGGGCGACAAGAATACCCAATCTTCAATGGCAGTGAAGAAAGATGTAGCAGCGGAAGCATCGACTAGAGTGGTCAGCGGAAAGAAGCAAACCAAGCCAAAAGGTGCGCCTGTGACCGAATCTCTCAGTCAGTTCGGCCGAAAGAACGAGAAGAAGTCGAAACCATCGAAAGGCAAAGGCACACTGAAGGGCAAGCCGAAGATACTGGATGCGAAACCAGCCACTAGTCCTGAGCCGCAGGCGATGTTTACCAAAGATAAGAACATGAAGAGCATCGACGCCAACAGTTCCAAGGGTACCTCAATGTCGGGGGTCTCAATGGCGGAGGGCGGGCCAGTTCCAGAAACGGAGCGTGATACCAAGTCCCACAGGGCTGAGACTCAACACGATGATTCTGCTAAAAGCAGTGTGACTAAGAGTGCTGGTAGCTGGCTTCCAACTTTGTCTGGGCTTCTCGGAAAGTCGAAACCAGCCGCGAGGATCGCGCCAGCGAAGGTTGATGTGTCGGAGATTGTCAGTATGAACGACGACGAAGTCACGATTACAGCGAAGCAACCGGAGACAGGGGATACAAAACAAGCTTTAGAAACCGAATCGACTTCCGGCCAAATGCCCTCATCTCCAGCGGTCAGGATCATCGTCGAGGCGCACGTACCACCAGATCCTAGACTACCTGATGCGACCGAGGGGATCTGTTCGTCTGCACAGAGTGTGCCGGACATTGAAAAGCAAGCTACCAAGCCGCCTCATATCGAATCGACCGATGACGTTGCTGAAACGGACGATCTGCCTTCAGCTGAGGTGAAGACAATTGAGACAAAGACCATTGATATTTACCAAGGCCCAGCAACCTCAGATGCACGGGACTCAACCATGGAAATTCCTGCAGAGCAGATTGAAGTAAGCCACGGGCTTGAAGTGCCCAACTTGCGGCGAGATGCTGACGAGGTTACAGAATCCCAATAAGATTGAGATTGACCAAGCAGCCAAATCAACGCCTGCAATAGATACGGCCGAAGCACAGGCGACCAAGGCCAAGAAGAAAAAGAAGAAGACTAAAGCTAAGAAGAACAAGAACAAGTCATTGGTTCCACCGGAAGCGTTGATTGAATTCATCAGCGATCACCCAGCACCTCATCGTCAATCTGTGCCCATTGTTCAGGTTATGATGCCAGACGATCTCGAAGTTCAGAAGAGCGACGACACGGTGTCCGAAGGCTCCACGCAGACTCTGCCTGCTATACCCGTGACATCTGAACAGTCGACCGTGGCGAAGAAGATAGAGCAAGCTGTGAGGCATTCCAGTAGTCTCGTCGAAGCACCCCCGGCCCGTCGAAAACTAAAGCGGACCAGTCTGGCCAACACAAAAGAGGCACACTCGTCAGACAGCAAAGCCTTATCACTTCGCCAAACCCGAGCTGTGACCCCGGCCAGCGATGAAGATAGTGATGTGCGTTCGAAATCTAACGTCCTATTAATATTCACTCCTCCCAAACAATCCAAAAAGAAGAAAGAAGAAGATGATGCAAAGAAAACTCTAATCCCACAACTTTCATCTCCCGAGTCGAGCGCTGACCTTGTCACTTCAGACCGATTGAATGAGACCGATCAGAGGAACGCCTACAACCGGTGGGCACGCAAGGACCGCAATTCCATCATGAAAGGCTCTTCGACTAGACCTGCAACGGAAAGCTTATGGCCGACCTTTCTCGACGATGAACCAGACCTGAAGAAGCACTACACAGATGTCATACTTTCACAAATGGACGAGCTGACTTTGGAGCGATCGACAGAGAGTCAGGGGCGATTCGAGGAAGTGGTATCAGATGAGGAGGAAAGGGAGCCGTGCGATAGCGACGGCATGGCTACGGAATCAATAGCTGATTCGGTGATTGCATGTCAAGACGAGGCTCGAAGTCCGATGACTTCATCGATGCAGCAGAACTCCACGGCTGCGGAGAAGCCACATGAATGAGGCATCAGATTCGATCGTGTGGCCTTTGACCGTGTAATTAACATCAATTTATCCAGATCTTTTCCTTTCCCGCTTGTCATGATCACTCGTGAATCGGTGATGAAGCAGACACAGTCCTCAATTTCGTTTCCCCATTCCAAAACTTCTACCCGACACGAATGTCGCGAATTACATATCAAATCATTGAGACTATCCCTTCATTCAGTCGCCGTGAGGAAGACCCGGCATTTACCCGTAATCTACGGGACTTAGATCGACTTCGCCCTCGCCCTCCTCGTCTCATTGCCCTTTGCTGTCATCGCGACGACCTTCTCGACGGTTTCCGGCAGCGGCGGGGATGATTGATGGGCATTGGCGGTAGCAGCGTCCTTCTCGGCGCTGGAGCTTTCGCTCTGTTTGCTGCTGGCTACATCGTCTGCTACGGACTGGTACACACGCGCGATTGAGGTGAAGATCGCTTCGTCCTCGGCGAACCCGCCGTCGGAGTGGAATGTTGCGGCGATCTAGATGGGAGACGAGAAAACAGCATGTTAGCGGAGGTGACGGGAACTCCTCTCAATGACTTCTTTTCGAGAGGACAAGGCCTTTGTGGGAAAGTTGATCCTTAACATACCTCGTCCATCTCTGCTACCCACCGGTACGCCTTCGGCACCATACTCACCACGCCCTTGCGGCATCTCACTCCGATCGCAGGCGCCATCATTTCCAAGTGCTTGTGTAATTCGTCCAAGACGCCGAGATTCTGCGCAGTGGTGAAGGATTGCAGCGCGAGCGCTGTCATGCCCTTGGTCAGCGCGGCGAAGCACATTTTCAAACCGGTGGCCGTGCCGATCGTTGGACCAATGTGTTTGATGTTGAGGACTTCCGCGAGAGATGGTTCGGATGTACCTGGAGATGATGGATAGGGTAGTCGGTGAGGCCCGGATGTGGGAATGCTGGGTTTGTACCAGGTGCCTTCAGATGTAAGGTGGGGTGGTCCTCCGATGATGCCGCCGTCGATCGACAGGATTGCTGAAGTTGCATCGTTGAAGAGTGAGTGGATTCTGCGCGCCGAGTCGGGACTGATCGCATTGAGATCGAGGTAGTAGAGTGGATTGATGTCGTTTTTGTGTTGAAATGCGGCATGTTGCGATGCAGCGGCAATTCTTTGAGCGGTGGCGAGCGCATCTCGAGGCGGGACGATGGAGAGTACGATGTCAGCAGTATTGCAAAGGTCAAGGTCGTTGGAAATTGTTTCTATAGAGTTGTTCTGGGCTCGATCTTGGGTGGCTTGACTGTAGATGTTTGGATCAGGATGATTGCTTTGCGATTTCTCTTGCTCAGGACACCGTTTCACTCGCTGGACGAAGGAACTAACCTTCTATCCGCTACGTTTGTGATCACACGATAGTTGTTTGCCATGAGCAGTTTTGCGACTCCGAGGCCCATGTCACCAATTGATACGATTGCGATCGTCGGTCGTGCCATCTTGAAAGCGATGAGGCGTGAATCTGCTATTGGCCAAGGTCGAAGCTTAGGACGGATGGATTTTCTTCTATTACATAGAGTGAATAGTGTTTGGCATTGATCTGATTTTGAGGTCCGTGGCTTAGCTGATAATGGCTGCTGGCCGAAAGTTGTGCAGTGAGGCGAGCTTTAGCAAGCTTCAAGCTTGCTAAGTTTGACTATCAAGCCCGATCGCGAACTTGTTTCCTCTCGAGCGAAATGCTCACTTCAATGAATTAAGTCCAATGATCCTTCATCCACCATAGCAAACACCGCCTTGTAATCTGCGGATACGGTGTGGTCTGCAGCGAATTCAAGGCATCGCTATTCATAATCTGATTTTATTGACATTGGCGTCGAGAGCAGCAACACGAGTTTTCCAGCCGCCGACACCGATGATACCACCATCGGACGAAGCAGAATCCATCGACCACGTACGTATAGGTTCAATGCTCAGGTCAGACTCGTGTCCGGCATTCCACATTTCAAGCGCTGCCCATGCAATCATCAGCGCATTGTCCGTGCACAAAGCAATCGGCGGGCACAAAACTTCAACGTCTTGATGGCCACGCACGTCCAGTATTGAGCGCAGGATGTGACGCAGGTATCGGTTCGATGCGACACCGCCGGAAACGACCAACGATTTGACTCCATTGTTCTGATTCGAGGATAAATATAGAACAACTCGCGATGCTAGATGCTCAAAGGCGACGCGCTGCACTTCACGAGCCATTTCCTGCCTTTCCTCAAGGCTCACATCCACAGGATTACGAGGTAACTTGGTGCTGATGCCATCTGTAGTCGTCTCAAATTCCATGAAACGCTTGATGGTAGTCTCCAACCCTGCGAAAGTGTACAGCATTCGATTGGGACTTTTGTCACCACCGCCGCTCTCGGCGAGTGGGATTGGCATGGACCATTTCCATTGTGTTGGTCTGCGCGCGAGATCGTCCTGCCGTCGCCGGGGCGGGTCGTAATGATAGTCTGCCGATCCATTTGGGAAGGCGAAATCCTCCAATGCTTTTCCATATGGTGATTTGAAAAGCTCCGCTGGTAATATCCTGCGAGCAGCTTTGTCTAACAGGCTGCCGAGTGAAATATCGCCCGTCTCGGCCAGTGTCTTGTGCTCGATCAACGTCTGCGAATCGATCAACATGGTGTGGCCGCCACTCGCGAGCACACTAAGAAACGGGAACGTGGGAGTCAGAAATTCATCTTTACATCCGTTCTCGTTCATCGCCGATACTAATCTCGGCGTGAGCGCGTGTGCCTGCATATGGTGAACGCCGATGAAGGGAACATCCCAGGCCAAAGCGAGTCCCTTGGCAGTGTGTAGACCGACATGGAGATTACTACGCATTCCTGGGCCACGAGTGGCCGCTACAAGGTCGGGCTTGGGAGATGTTTTCAATGCCCTTGCGATTAAGGGGGCCAGGGTTGCGGCGTGTGATTGTAAGGCTGTGATGGGGTTGATGCCGCCGAATTCATCGTTGTTGGACGTAATCTTTTCGTGAAAATGAACCTTGAGACGCGCTGATTGTTCTGATGATGATGATGATGATGAGATTGGAAGTAGCTCCGCGATGGCCACTGAAGTGTCATCGCATGATGTCTCGATTGCTAAAGTGACGATGTCACGAATGGCCAAGCGATGAGAGGATAGCTTCAAAAAGCGCTTCGGACCTTGTTGCCGATGCCAAAGCGACGTCGCGCGCTTTATCATCAATGGCGGCATATAGAACAGACGGCAGTCACGTTGACCTTTCGATAATGTCTTCCGATCTACGCGTCCGTCGATGATGGACAATATAATAGTGTTCCGATGATATTTCTAGCGGATACATCTGAGACAAACCGTTGCGACAAATACTAGCGTATGCATCCCTTCTGCCATACGGATCCCGTGTGTTCCTCGAGCCTGACGACGAACTTCACGATCTGCATCCTAGATCCAACGGCTACCCGAGAACAACCTCCGACAAGGGTGTGGAAATCGTGGGTCGGATACATTCCAGGATTGGTACGGAAGTGGACGCATGCCGCTCCACCTCTCTCCTCGTATATTGATGTCCTAGACTCCCACACCCCCAAAGCGCGGGCGGGCTCGTCATCATTCTTCCGCCAGTGCAGCAGGTAAAGCTTCCCGATCCTGTGAATTATGACCTCACACCTTGCCAACCCAAATTCCGCTAAATCCAGCTCGTCGCGTCTACCGATCTCTATTCAACATTCAACAGACACACAGTCATGATTTCCTGGTGATCAGTAAATTAACGAGCAACCGGTGCCGTCTATCAAATCTACGTCTGGCGAGACGCGATTATACCATCCCCGATCGCAGCCGCGAGCTGGTGGTGACACTGTCCCCGCCATGGCTGATATCGACAAGACCACCGACGGTCCCACGGTAATCGAACAAAGCGCCTACGACTATACCAAATTACCAGACTGGGACAACGATTTCGTTGACGAAGATGACTTTTTGGCTTTTGCATCGGCGCTCGCCGCGCCCGAGCAGTTCACATCACCATCCGAAGAGGACTTGCTAAGTCCTTCGAAGCAACAAAACGCCGAGTTCATCACCGCACTCAACGACTGGCGACCAGTACGGCAGCGACGTATACGCAAAGCTGGAGAGTTAAAACGGCGGACAAAGAAGAAGAGTGGTGCGCGGAGAGGTGTGGATGAGACGCGAGAAGGTTGGACTTATTCAGTCTTCAAATACCCGCTGCTCTTCTTGGTTCTTGGCTGGATTGTCCTTCTCGGGATATGCTACATCCTGACGCGGTTCTACATCTATCTCTACGAGTCGCTCGTAACATGGCGTGGTCGGAGACATGCCTTGCGGAAGACCCTACGAGCGCAAGTCAACTATGAAGATTGGGTCAAGGCTGCTCAAAATTTGGACAGTCACCTAGGCAATGACAAATGGAAGGCGGACGATGAGGGCTCATACTACGACTGGAAGATGCTCAGGCGTATCCTTCGGGATATCCGTCGCCTACGTAAGGCTGCAGAAGAGGAGGAGAAGCAAGGGGACAAACCTGGTCCTCGGGCTATCGATGAGCTGCGGGCTACGCTCGAGGTCTGCATCAAGACCAATTTTGCTGGGATCGAGAATCCTCGTTTATACTCGGAAACATACTATGGCACGAAGAATCTGCTACAGACTTACACCGATGAGATTGCCGATGCGGTCAAATTCGTCTTTGCAAGTGAGCAGCTGACTGCTGCCGACAAGAGGACTCTCGCCAAACACATGTCTGCAAACTTCGGACGGACCGCTTTGTGTCTCAGTGGTGGTGCTACTTTTGCGTATTATCATTTTGGAATCGCAAAGGGCTTGCTAGACGCGGATCTACTCCCGACCATTATCACTGGCACATCTGGTGGTGCGCTCGTCGCTGGTTTGGTCGCTACGAGAACGAACGATGAGTTGAAGCAATTACTTGTGCCTGCTCTGGCATCGAGGATTACTGCATGTGAAGACGGCATTTCCATCTGGTTGAAACGATATTGGCGCACCGGCGCTCGATTCGATGCAGTATCCTGGGCGAAGAAATGCGCTTGGTTTTGTCATGGAAGTCTGACATTTGCCGAAGCCTACGAGCGGACAGGTCGTATCCTTAACGTCTCATGTGTGCCGTCAGATCCTCACTCTCCAACAATTCTTGCAAATTATTTGACTGCTCCCGACTGCGTGGTCTGGTCGGCGGTGCTTGCTTCCGCGGCTGTACCGGGCATCCTTAACCCTGTTGTGCTGATGCGCAAGAATCGTGACGGAAAACTCGAGCCATACAGCTTTGGTCACAAATGGAAGGACGGCTCTCTGAGGACGGATATTCCGCTGAAAAGCTTGAATCTGCACTTCAACGTCAACTTCAGCATCGTATCACAGGTCAACCCTCACGTCTCTTTATGGTTCTTTTCGTCGAGAGGCACAGTTGGCCGTCCCGTGACGCATCGTCGCGGACGTGGATGGCGAGGAGGCTTCTTAGGATCTGCTATCGAACAGTTCATCAAACTCGATCTGAACAAATGGCTGAAGGTAGCTCGACACCTTGAACTTCTGCCACGACCTCTTGGTCAAGATTGGAGTCAAGTCTTCCTGCAACGTTTCTCTGGAACTATCACTATCTGGCCCAAAACCCGCACGATGGACTTCTATTACATTCTCTCCGACCCTACCATGACCCGTCTCGCTGCAATGATCCGCAGCGGCCAACTCGCCGCCTGGCCAAAGTTGAAGTTCCTCAGCAACCGACTCGTGATAGAGAAAGTTATCGCCGAGGCCCGCGCTGCCACGCGGCCACCGGACCAACCTGTCCTGCCCACACCCGGACCCCGGCCAGAGCTACGTAGCATGTTCAGCGAAGAAGATCTTCAATCCCTTCTTCGCAAGGCCCGTAACAACAATGGTCTGGTCGAAGTCCCCGCCAGTATGCTTTCTCCTGCCCCTCAAGAGAAATCCCAACACTCCTACTTTCCGGCTCCGGACAACGACAGCCGCGACAGCTTCTCTCCGCCACAACCGCAATCCCGCAACGAGTCCCCCTCCATCTCTCAACGCGTCTCTGGATGGTGGGGTTCTTTGCAGCCCAACCCATCTCCATCGTCATTGGCTTCACGACGTATGAGTACCGACACCGTCGTCGGCGCATCGACACAAAACAATAAAGAGAATCTCTCACCCTATTCCATGCACTCTCCTCCAACCCTGCATCATCATCGTAGTAGCGGTAGTCGACTGGAGGAAATGGCTCGCCAAAGCCGTGTGTTCTTCGATGACTACGATGAGTCTGAAGCTGAAGCTCCCTCCGATGCTGGCGAGAGGACGGACGAGACAGATTACGAATCGGAATTTGAGGAAAAGGCGGAAGAGTCGGCGATTATTCTCGACGATGAGGATGAGAAGCGGACGCTGATGTGAATTTTTTAGTTTTGATTTTCGACGAGACGAATTTGGATTTCACGCTTAGAGCTGTGCTCGGAGATGGACAATAACACTTTGGCATCCATCACTTCTAGTTTGGCAGACTGACCAAAAAGCTCTTCGTTTTGTTGTTTTTGGGCGTACACACAATAGATATACCACCATTTGGAACAGAAAGGGAAAGGAAAATCGAATTGTTAATCACAACTGATTGCTTTCGGAGCGCATTCATAGATTCACCATTGCCGTCACCGTCACCTTGATTTTGCCAATAGAAGAAGCGGTCCTTGTTTCTTATTGAATTACCACCGCCTCAAATATTAATAGATTATTAAATATTAGAGATAATCGATGTCTTTCGCTATCAATCACTTCTTAGGCAAAAAATAGTGGAGCCATGCTACCTGCCACTCGACAACCACAATGGGTATCTTTCCCAAAACAGGCGTTCTATGGTTCCGATCCACGTCAACAGTCGTCCTGCTTCTACCACTTCAATGAACATCTCATCACCACAGTCATCATAACTTCCCTACATCGTATTTTCCTCGTACCAGCAAAACAACACGATAGAACCAATTGTCGCACAGCATGCCCGCAATAGGAGGACAGTCTGTCACTCACCTCATCCCTGTCGAATACCTACCTAGGAGGCATCCAGAACCACATCAAGAGGTGACTGTGAAGCCAACACAATGCCTGAACCGTGCGCCGAACGCCTCGCTCCACGGCACGTAATTCTAGAACAACGCCCAGCCCGTCTCCTTCATCAAGAACGCCATGTCTCGTGCCCGGGACTGCCCTGCCGGAATATTATTGTCCTACGCCTCTTTAGAATGGTATCGTCAGCGCGTATCCACTCTTCTCACTCGGCCGCTTCGGCAACGCTAGAAAATCGTGGTTGTGGCTGCCATGCGTCACTTCCACGACTGCGCTTACGAGGGGATACGATGGTGTGTCACGGCGCGGTTGGACCACGGGAATTCACTTTTCGGCTGATAGACCCATCTCAACATCCTGGCATCGCAGCGGTGTCTTCAAGATGTCTTTCCTAGTTCCAGACCTGTACAATTCAGTCATCATCCTTCTAGAAATTCCGAAATCCTCTCATCCATCCAATCCGCGTCCGCTGGATCGACGCCAGCTCCCGCCATATGCCCCCAAACAGACGAAATAGGCCGATAGACGCCGTGTCGCAGATATTCAACTTCAGTCTTCCCATCTTCCGCCGAAAAGTACTGGTCCGTCTCACAAGGCATGACCAGAACCCTCGCCGTAATTCCCGCCAGCGCTTGCTTGTAATCTACCCCTCCCGCAACAATGCCCACATCTCCCGCCTGCCACATCCGCGCCATGGTGAGGAGATCCTCCGGATCCCAATCTTCATAGCTCGACGTGCCGATCGGAGGGTTCATCCACTCGTGTACGCTTTGCGCACCGGATTTCCTCCAGAGCTCCTGTCGGAACCATTCGGCGCTCGGCACCCATGCCGCGTAGACTCGGCCGAACGCTCGTAGCCCTTCGGTGGGCTTCACGCCGTTCTGCTTGTACCGGCCCTGATCGTAGTCACGACTGGCGAGCAGTGCGGCTGTCGGACCCTCTAAAAAGGCATAGTTCAATCCGGAGGTTTTGGCACTCCCGCAGATGACCACTGCCGTTTTTACGAAGGGGTTCGAGCCCGAGCCATGCATGACCGCCCAGTGATACGCTTGTTGGCCACCCATAGAGAAGCCTATCACGGCCTCGAGACCCCGAACACCGAGGTGTTGTGTGAGAAGGGCATACTGCGAATTGATACAATCCTGTAAATTTGGCCAAATTTAGCACGATTCCACACTCGCGAGGCACCGAACCATGATCCAGGCGAAATAGGATCATTCGTATTGGAACGACTCACCTCGTAGCGCAGTGAGTAATCTGACGGGAAATTGATGTCATTCGAGGGACTGGAGCTCTCTCCATTGCCGAGCATAGCAACCACAATCACATGGTAGTCTTTCAAGGCGCCGGAGGTGAAATTGCGCGTCTTGTCAATCCGACCTGAGAAACATGTCGGTATGAGGACTGTTCCTTTCGAGGCGCCGCGATTGAACGATCGGTAGGCAATTTGACATCCCGGACGGCTCCTCCGACGAATTTGAAGTCGAGGATCGTATAGAGTTCGAAAGGTTCTGTCGTGGGAGATGTCATGGCGGAGAATAAAATGGTAGAGTCGGGTGAGAAGCTTGTAGCTGTTGTATTGTATACTCTAAGCTGAGGCCCCAGCCGAAATTATTATTATTTGTTACTGTTGTATGCCTTGTCTACGTCCCCGGGTCGGTCCACAGTTGATACTTATCTAGGTATATACAATGTAACGATAATGATTCTCAGGCAATGGCGGGGAATGCGAGCTTCAATCGCAGCAGCAGCGACTTCAGCTCATCTGTCGCCATTTGGCATGATCCCTGTGCCTGATCCTGTTGTCTAAAGATTTTTCCCTCGCGGCTGCACTGCACGCAATTACGTGAAAATGACCGCGGAACCTGGAGATCACGATATATGTATGCCCGCACTACCTTGAATTTACGACCAGCTGTGGCAGACGTCGACGGTGGTGGTCAGATTTCTGACAGCGGCGCTTTTTTTACGGCGGTATTACGTTCCGTTATTTTGGATGATGACGGCAGTGGAAATGATGCAACTTGTCGCTGCACCTAATCCTTCTCGATGGGGAAAGTGCTGTGGGTAGGAACCCAATTCGAGTGGCGTGATGTGGAGGGTGTTTCATTCATCATTCGTGGTGTTTTCAAGGCTTTCCTATGCAGGAAAGTTCAGGTACGGATGATGGTGCATGGTGACGGTCGGGAGACAACAGGTGAGGCGTAGGGCTGGATGGCGGGAGACAGTTGTGGCGTGAAAATGAATGGATCAAGTTTGTTTGAGGCTTGAGAAGCTCGGTCAAAAGAGGGAAATGGTGGGTGGTGGTTTTGTGAAGGGACGAAAGCGGTACTGATGATGAGAACGATGTTTGAATTGATCTGTCAAGGGTGACGACGGTCTCTGAGGCGCTGGAGGCACTGTTGAATTGAAGCCTAGAGGTACCGATTCTTGCAGTGGTTGAGATGGAAGCCTATGAATATGGGTATACGGTCGAGTGTGGTTCACTTCAGTCAAACAAATGTGTGGCGACGGAGGGAAGGGAGAGTGAGAGGTATGAAAATCGGTCGTGCATGACCCATAGCACCGATGTCGTCTCTTGTTGCGGTATCGTAGACTCCAAGATCAACTTTGCATCACCCAGGCCTGTCCGATGTCATCACCACGCGATGTCTGTGATCCTTTACCCCAGCTGTATGCAAGATGATTGGCCTCTTCAACTGCAGATCCTCAAGATCTTATCACAAAGTTCGGAGCTGTCTATGTACATGCAGAACAGCTGACCTATTGTCAGCGAATCAGGCTGCCAAAGCACAGTCACGTACCCAATGGACACCAGATAAGTCGACGACTCCAAAAAGAACGAATGCGGAGAAGATATCCCGATCTTGCATGCAAGATTGACGATCGCGGAGCGTTGACCGCAAAGAGAAACCCTTGCGTCTGCCTGCCTATCGAACCAAATCTTCTCCGACGAAGCATGCTTGTTTTGCCCAATCACTAACGGAAGAGCAAGCATTTCATTCACCTCGTGGCCAGAAGCTTAGCCATCAACGGTCGAGCGTATGAGTCATCCGTTGGTCCTGCGAGATGGTCCGACCGGATACGCCGTGTCTTGATTAGTGCGACCAATGTTCAGCGCATCGTCATTTTCGTAGGGTGGCATGAGGGAGAGAAAAGTAACATTAGACGGAGGAGATTATTTGCTAGGATCTGCTTCTCTGGCGGGAGTTCCGGGACTAATGATTAGTTGTCTCGGTTGCATTTGATTGTTTAATTGGAGCTCGGGAGCGTGGGACAGAGATCTGCGCCAAATGCATAGAATGGCAAGCGGTCCTTGATCGACCGACGGCGAATCACACTATATCATCGAGGGAATGCTGCGAATGCGGATGTTCCCTTGACCTTGATGGACGCATACACCACCAGCAGCGGTAGCGGAAACAAGCAGCGTTCGGGTAGGAAGTTAGAAAACGGACACAAATCCGAAGAAACGACAGGCGCACGGCACAGGGAAGAGGTCCACCTGCAGCACAATTAGAACGCACAGCGCGCTCTGACAGCGACACGCTGCGGTGGGCCTGAAGAATGCGCCGAAGTGCACGTGCGTGGTAGTGAGGAGGAGGTTCCTAAGACAGGACAGTAACAAGGCCTCTTTGCTTTGACTCCAGCTCTTTGGCCATGGAACCTACGCCGCAGGTTACAGCAGCTGGAAAATACGTTTGATCACTCGATCTCGGGGCCCTGCTCAATGCTCACTTTTACGGACAGGCTGACATTTGGAAGGACATGGGCTGTGTTTTGAGGCTGTTGTTGTTGTTGGACTGACGGTGGTTCGACGCGCGACGGGGAGGATCGATATCGACGACGCAATTGGGTACTCTCTGACGACAGCTAGAGTTCTAAGCTCCAGTAAAATCAACCCTTCAGCAAGGTGCGGTGTGCATGAATAGTCAGTCAATTGCTGTGATCCTGCCTGTCCTGTCTCTCACTGTGACCGCTCGAAGAGGACTTTGGCCGAGGAACGCCGCGATACCAATCGTCGCCGGCCCATGACACGGACCCTTTGTGCCGAGCGTGGGCGGCCTGGCCGTCCGGCTGGCTGGCTGGCGACAGAACGGCAGAAGGACAGGTTTGCATACAACTACCTACCGTCGCACAGGATTGCCCACTTGAAGAGAGGATGTCCTACGACCTAGACGGGAGTGACGTCCGGCTTACGATATCCTCACTTGCATTCCAAGGTTATGTAGATGTTGATTTATTTTTGACGATGCCAATGTTTAGTGCCAAGAGGAGGAACAGCAGGACTACACGTCTACTATTATTACTCTGTTGTTGTTGCTGCTGACTTCTGCTCGGCTAATCTGATGCCGCACATGTGCTTGCAATTATACTTTCTACTGTGCCTCGGAGGAGAATATTCTCAAACATACCCGAGACTCTTGAGGCTGTGTGTGTTTGTCGCAGGAAGGATGGGGAGGGGGCGCGGGGGGAAGCAAATGACACGAGCCACTCACCACGGTAGAAGCATGGGTGCAGGCTTCGGAAGAGCTTCTAGAAGGAAGGACGAACAACCTTGGGAACGGCCGTATCCATCTAGTCCTCTTCGCTGCGAGGCTGCAACATTCCTTCCCGCGCACACTTGCATGCATGCATTGTGCTAGACCTACCGCTTCCTCGTTCTTGTCATCGTTCACAGTCCGCCATCGGCTGATGTTGGCAGCAGGTCATCGCATACTTGCCCGTATGTTGCTCCCTTGATGTAAAGATTATGATTCACGTGATGACCTTAAAAATATTTTGCTCGGCTATGACAGTCACGATCTGCGATCGATATCGTCTTCTTGTCCGTCACAGGCATGTTGGAAAACATCGCGTCGACAGAGAGTTTTGCGCCCGGCCGGCCCCCGAATCGGATGTGCATCCCCAAACCGGAGGACTTAGCGTGCCCGCATTCTCCCCATCAGCGGTCCGACAGCCGTGCCGTACGCCACTGCCGTCTCGTGACCGACAGAGAAAAAGACGACGATCCCTGCGCGCGAATTTCCTACCAGGTGCCAGTCTGGAATCAGTACAGACACTACCTAGGTACCGAGTCATGCTAGGAAGTCCTGTAGATCTGCGGAACAAAGTCCCAAAAAGCGGTAGCCAGAGTACCTAGGTATAAATGTAACAAGGTCTATCTGCGCTGCGACAACCTTGCAGGGAGTGGTGGTGTTGCTTATCATCACACGGCAGCAACATCAGTACTGTAGTATGTCGTGAAAGGAAAGGGAAAGTATTCCCACTCCGATATCTCATGTGAGCAGCCTGCCCAGGTTCGCATCGCGCGACAACATCACTAGCAGGGGACGATCAAGCCAGTTTTATTGAACGATTACCTTGGAATGGTGGTATCCTGCACATGCACCACCAACACTCTAGCGACCGAGATCGAGGAAATATACATAGCAGTACCTATTCCCTTGCGCAATTCCTCCCGCTGCGATCGTTTCCGCGCCGCCAGCAAAGCCTCATCTGTCTGACACACGCACACGCACACGCACCTTTCCCTCTCTTCTCTTTCTGCTCCGCCCGTCTCTCACCAGCCCTGTTTCATCTCACAGTCTGCCCTACAAGCAAGACGTTGCAAATCTCGGGCTATAGAATCAAACCTTCCGTCATCTGCTGCACACCTGTCTGCTGTCTGTCCCTGCCCTACAACTGCAACTGCCTTCCCTGCTGCCACCTTCCTCCGATGGTGCACACCCAGCTACAGCTTCTACTGCTACTGCTGCTGCCCGCTTTCCCGCCGCCGCCGCCGGTCGCTGCTGCTGCATTGACCAAATAGACACCACATCCACAGTTGAGCCCGTTGTTCTTGCTTCCAAGGTTCCTTCCATTGCATACCTCCTCTCACCACTCACCACTCACCACTCACCACTCACCACTCACCACCACCCCAAAACCAATTCGAGGACTGTCAAGACTCCCACCAGCCTCATCATCAAACCTACCTCATTCACCCAACTGCTCTGCGCACGCGCACGCGACACACGGAAGCATACACGATCGCAGAATCGCTCGAGACATCGCAAATCACACGCCATTTGTTCTTTGCGCAGCATCACAACATCTGACTTCCACATGCTGTCGCATCAACTACGACTGTCCGTAATGTGATGCTCGCTTTACATCTGCGCCCCATCTTTGTTGCTGCTGTTGCGTCATTTGGGTAGAAAACGACCTGGAATCAGGATAGCTGTCGGGACCGCAACCGCTCACACGACATCCGGGACTGTTCCTTCTTCGCGAATTTCCGCAGGACCCATTCTGCGCAACAACGACCATCCTTCCACCCGCTTTGCAGCGCGACGATCTTCACGGCGGACGTCGAACTTTTGCTTCACAAATGGAAGAGTTCGCAGATGAACGGTGTAGCGTCATTTACGTGCGTTCAGACTTGGAAGCGCAGTCGTCAAAATTATACACACCCTCTACTATACCCAGTGCGGTGTCGCACACACCAGTGGTCACCTCATCACACAATCTCATACAACAGAATGTGCGCATTCTGTTAGACGAGCATGTCGGGGATTTTCCTGAAGGTGAGCGATCCGCTTGCGACTTTCTGCGCACATGTCTCTCGCATGAACTAAACTGTCCTAGTGTTTGTCAGCTCACAATTCGATCACTGCCGGGATCACATCAATAGTCTGGCACCAGGAAGACATGTCGTAGTCATTCTAGATCCCGCCTGTGGTCTACTTAACCAGGATTCAATAGACGGATCATTACTATCACTTCGCCAGCTCATCGACCATTGCTCGTCTGCGAATCATACGCGAAAAGTCCTACCGTTTCTCCTGGCCATGCATGGCACTCAGTCTGATTATGAGATACCCTCAGAGACCACACCGAAAATCACAGACGCGGGTGTCTTGGGAGTTGCTGGGAATCCCCTGTCATGCTCTGTTTTGACTCGTGTAGTGAGTCGCATCGCAGAAATCAGGAAACCCACTGGACAGCAACTTGGTCGCGGAATGGCGCGAAGACTGGTGCGAGGGATAGAAGACCGATCCGATGTACGCATTGCTACTCACAGGCCGGACGAGGTTCTCACATCGGAGAGGCGGACATTCGTCGAAAAATCCATCACTACCTGGAGATTCCCTGCGCATGACCTGGATATGGACGAATTGACGTATGCCGCGGTGCTCATGTTGGAGCATGTACTGAAAAATCCCGAGCTGGAACCGTTCCGTCTTTCCCGACCTCAACTCATGACATTCATGCTTGCCACTCGGCGGCAGTATGGTCATGAAAAAAACGTCTTCTATCACAATTGGCGTCATGCCGTGGACGTTACGCAGTCATTATATTGCTTCTTGTGCGATGTTCATTTGTGTCCGCCACTGGGCGGTCGACCTATTTCCAAGAAGGAAATGAACGCACTAGAACGTCTTTTCACCCCACTAGACGCTTTGATCCTACTCGTCTCGGCTATCGGCCACGATGTCGGACATCCAGGCGTCAACAACGCATTCCTCGTCGCTTCCAACCACCACCTTGCTCAAATGTACAATGATCGATCTGTTCTCGAAAATTACCACGGTGCCGCTTACTCTCAGCTCCTGCGACGACACTGGTCATCGCTATCACAGGTCCCACATTTCCGCACGACGATGATTTCGACTATCCTTGCCACCGACATGCAGAGACATTTCGAATACATGGGTCAGCTTAGCGATCTCAAGCGCAAGGTCTCCGAGGCCGACGAGGAGCTATCCAACTGGAACGACAAGGACAAAGATCACGCCAAAGAGGTCGCTATGGCGCTGCTTATCAAAGCTGCCGATATTTCAAACGTCGCACGTCCCTTTGACATTTCTGCTCACTGGGCTTTGGTATTAATGAATGAGTTCGCCAACCAGGGTCAGCTGGAGAGCGAGTTACAAATACCTACCTGCCTTTTCGGTGGTCCACCAAACACAGAAGATCGGGTGGCTGCCGCACAAAGTCAGAAAGGATTTATGGATGTATTTGGATTCCCACTCTTCCGCGGTCTTTGTGATGTCATGCCAAATGTGTCATGTACATTGCCAGAATTGGAGAAGAATAGAGCAATCTGGGAACAAAGGATATCTGAGGAGACTGCACTGCGTGATGCTGCTCGTTCCGACGCTCATTCACCACAGAGTGCTTCAGTGGAGGTGGACAATGCAGCAGCAAGGACACGAACTCGAGCTTCGGAACCCAGCGTCACTCCACTAGATTCATCACGATCGTCGACACCAGTCATTGTAGCTCCGTCTGAACTCGGTGGCGCAGGATCGCCTACCCGGATCACAGCCAATCCACAACGCTTGCAGTTGTCAACAGGGGGCGTCGCGAATGAACCAAAACGACCCGCGGCGGCGTTCTTATCGGCAGCTAACGACGTGCCGACTTCCCCAATCGAATCCTCGCGTAGATCGAGCAAAGACGTGGCCCTCACACAATTGCACGATTACAGTGTCTTTGCGCAGCTTAACATGCGGCAAAATTTTCAGTCTGGTGATCGAAGAGGTTCAGCCGATGCGAGTTGGTCTATCCACCAGAGCTATCCACCTTCAAGAAGGGGCAGCAAAGACGAGAGCCTGACGACTATTCTTGTCACCAGCCAGCCTAATCCAATCTCCCGCAGCGTACCTGGTTCACCTGTCAAGACAAGCAAACCTAGTTCCTCAAGTAAAGTCGGAGGCGTTGGTCTGAGGTCTGCACAAGTCAAACAATCCTCTAGCACACACCGCTCATCCGTTCCCTCTATTCGTTCTCAGGTCGTCAGCTCGGTAGCGACACCCACAGACCAGCCCTCCCCATTAACAATTCCTTCCTCGATCGGAGGAGGCACCAAGGACGAGAGTGTTCCGCCACACGTCGTCCTCAGCTCATCAAATGACCCTGTTGAAGGAATGCCGTCCGCCATTCCTGGAACCTGGCCTCTCAGTCTCGACGGCACCCATCAAAGATCTTCCTCTTCTCCAACAATTTCCTCCAGCATTCCATCCACGCCTCTCGTCTCTGGATCTACCAATCAGCCTACTTCCCCTACATCCCGACCAGCCAGTGGCGACTTGCCCGATGAGTCTCCTGATCCCACCACTAGCCCCAAATCCGACAGCAGCACCATCCTCCGCGAATCACGCAGTCGAAGTCGTCTACGTGGGCTAAAATTTTGGAAACGTCGGCGTGAAGTCTCAGGAATGGAGAGCCTGCCGTCTTCGATTTCATCAAACAATCGTAGCTCGCCGTCCTTGGCGAGACAGACGGATCTACCACCACAAACGCGTGCGTCGCATCCTTCGCTGCCGGATTTACCGTCATGAAAACGAACCAGGGAATGAAACATTTCAATACACGAGCGCGACCCTTTTTGTCATTACGGGATCGGACGATATCTAGTGATCACGAATCCAATGAATGAAATGCCAGACCTAGAAGCTTTCTACCGCCATGAGCCGTGCACAATCTTTGGGCACAGACCTCCAAACCTTCACTTTCGTTTCACAGAAGACCAGAAAGATAACATTGGAAGGTTCCATACGAGACAATGATTATGACATTTACGGGGATCATCGGCGTCTACAGCAAACGCCTCTCACGAGCCTACAGCTGACGGACAGATCCGAAGGGGAACATATATGGAGTTCCGGATTACACGTAGGATTTGGGCATTTTTGCTTGCTATTCATAACAACGCGGGGTCTCCAATGCTTATTCCTCGTGAAGCAAGGAAAGGGAGTTTCGCACGAGAGGTGGTATTTTTCTCATGACGCGGAAATGAAGATCTGCGCGTGCAAAGGATTGCACGTGTTTGTGGTGTACTATTAGATTTTGGCATCGCTTTACAGACCATCATTGAATCTGGATTTTGGAAGAAGGCGTTGTCCTTCGTCATGCCTGCACGAATGTTATTTTCTCGTTATAATATATGTGACGACTCAACGCTTGCCTAGGTATCCATTAAGTATGGATATGTGAGATTATCGGTGGTTGACATTGCGTCAAATGATGATGACCACCAAAGACCAGCCCGGGGTAATGCCAAGGCCTGGATTCGGGCCTCTCCAACCACCAGCCCCCAGTCTCCCGCTACCGGAACTTGACGTGCCACATTATCGGGACGGCAGTACGATATGATTCCATTCCGATTTCACTATGACACCTTGAGATTTTTGTCTCAACAAACACAAGCAGCATACACGACGTGAACAGGGATAGATTTCAATACGTTCAGCATATCCATTATACAGCGCACTCTTTCATATTGTCAGCGGTTTCCCCATGGGGTCGACGTCACCGCCATTGACGCCCATTCGGCAGTATGAGGCCCCTGTCGACACCACATCTGGCGACACATACCAAGACGATTTTAAACGACGCTCAAGTAGCTTCGCATCAAATCACGAAAGAAGCCCTGTGACGTCTAAAGCACGACATCGCTTCTCCAACGCTTCTCACGCATCCAACGACTTCGATTACCCCACCGACGATGCTGGCGGGGGAGCAGGTGGAGGTGGAGGAGGTGGGATGGGAATGGGCAATCTCGCCGACGAGCTCGATCAGCTCGACGATGAATATGACTATGAGGAGGACGCTGGCGACACGACACAGTTAAGGACAGACGGTGGCCCGGATGACTCGATAATCGAGGGAGCTCGTGATTCGGGAATTGATGTATCCTACCCTCCTGGCAGTCATAACTCACCGTCACGGGCGCGAAACTTTTCAAAACCGCTCGGACAAGAAGACAAGCCGCCTGATGCGGCTGGCGACGAGGAGGGAAATGAGGATCGATTCTCGCCGGATCTCGAAGACCTGGTCGCGACCATTGCTCGGATGACCGCCTACACGACAACGAGTGAAGATCCGATCATTCCACGTACCACTGCTTTGCTACACGATCTCGGTCCACAATCCAATCTCGAAGCCGGCATACAACGCTTCAACACTGCGACTAACAGCATGACTGCCTATTCCACCGCACAGACAAAATCCATGCAAGTCCTAGCACAGAGCCTCTTCTCACCGCTCTTCTTCGCCTACAATAGCAACGCCTTTGACTTTGACGCCGCACTCATCGAAGACACCATCCCGCTGATTGATACGCTGCTACAAGATATTCCCGGCGGCATTAGCAACAGCGTCAACCTCCCTGGCCAAACGCAATCTTCTTCCGAACCACCGTCCTCCTCGCCTTCGTCACAATCCCTCGTCATCTCCAACCTCGCCCGCTTGACTCGCGACACTGCCGACGTCCTCGCCGCCCTCTCCCAGCTTACGGATACCCTCCAAATGGGCAAACAAATCACCACCACTGCAGCCCGGCACCTCCGTACCACACAGACGATGGTCGCGGAACTCCTCCGCGAACGGGAACGTGCGGAGGTCGCGCGTGTGGATCTCCTGGCCGGAGGCTGGAACGAGAAAGTCCAGGCGAGGGTCTGTGGTAAGGAATGTAGGAGTATCGTCGAGGGATTCCGGGAAACATGTGAAAGGTTGAGAGGCGTGGAGGACGATGGTGTCGTTGCGCCGGTGGCCGTTGTTTCGTGATATGAGAGGGAGGGGGAAAGCGGAATGATATTTGAGGTAGAGAGATTAACGACATCACAATGATGAAGGACTTTTATAATATTTCTAGAACGACGTTTACTTTATGCGATGTCTGTCCCCAGCATTTTTGAGCAGCACAGTGCCTCACTTTCCGACCAGTGGTGATTAATTCGGCAGCGATTGGGCATTATCTAATCAACCTCTTGCTCAGGGCCCGAAAAGCCCCTCACCGCACCCTCGAAGCTGCAATTCACAGACTCCGACATCACATTCGCAATCGAAGGGTGCTTAGGTAATCAAGCACGGCCGAGCAAATCCGTACTAGACCCGACCGATGTCCCGTCTTTCCGTCGAGCCAATCACATGTCGATCGCGCATTGCTCTCGCTGCGTGGAAGTCCCCACCCGGGCGCTTAACATCTTTATCACACACGCCTTGCAGTTTGTGAAACAGTGCGGTGGGCATGTGTGTGGTAGGTGGTGGCCACCTCTCATGCCCGTGTGCGGCACAGTTCTCTCGCGAGATCACTTTCTCATCCTCTGGCAAGTCGAAGCTTTTGATCTTTTGCCCCTGTATTGGTGAAAGAGCTGCCGTCTCTTCAGTGTGAGAATACAGCCACGCACGAGTCCCCGAGACCGTCGCATCAAGGGACGAGTTCATCTCCATCCATCAGGCACTCCTACCAGTGCTTTTGGGCTGTCAGAGACTCTGCGCGCGTTTCGCTTCTCAACGCGGATTCAGAACAACACGGGACTCGCAAATCATCGCCGGAAAATAGCGACCTAGAAACTGAGTGTAACCTCGACGAGACGTGCATCCGGGAAATCACCCACCAAGCAGAGTCTGACCATCTGGACTGGCCGGTCCAGTCGAACACAACTCGCCACGCGACCGCATCCTCAAGATCCATCCATCCCTCATATCGAATCCGGCAGCTTTCGAACACATCAAGATGCGCGTCCTCATCGCCCACGACTGGCGCATGCCGAAATTGATGGTTGGCTTGCTCATCCTCGAATTACCCTTGACTGTCCTATGTCTGGTGCTCATGGGTGTCGCGGACCCCAATACCTATCGCACGAAACTCTGGGCCGATGGTGGCAAGGCTGGCCTCAACAGTAACCCGAACATTATCCTCTATAGCTATGCGAATTACAAGCCCTTGGAACCGCCGCTGGTATGGAGTCAATAGTGAGTCCATCCAATCATTCACTTCATTTCGCAAGATGGGGTAGAAAGTCTGCTCGTCTGCGACATTTGATGTTGGCGAGGAATTCTAACTGATCGATCGCAGCATGACTACCTTTAACACCGTCATCTCCGTGCTCAGCTTGTTCGTCCTGCTCGTCAAGACGGCCATGTACACCATGCATTTCTTCTTCCCTGCTCTCAGCGCTGTCGTTCACGCGATCCTCGTCGCCCTGTATGCCAACGCCTTGTACAACCAGACCGCAGGAGATTACCTCGACACGGAACATGTTGCGCGCCGGCCATGGTATCTCACGCAGAGCTGCAAGACCTATGCTTCCCCTGGCAATCTAGGATTCTGCTACCAGGCTCGAGCGAGCGTCTATGTTACGGCAGTCATGGTGTACGTTTCCTGAAATCCTCAGGATCAATCACCCCTACATACTTTTGCCTAACTAACACATCTTCATCCACAGAATTCTCTTCAGCGTCTACCTTGGTCACGCTATTTGGTCAGCCATCCCAACTGAACAAGAACGTCGCGAGCGTGAATCAGAATACCTGGCCAACATCGAGATCAAGAAACTCTCGACCTACGTCGGTGGCGGCAACGACAATGAATTCGAAATGGACAACAAGACCGTCTTCCTCAACCTTCCGAAGACTCCGAAGACAACGACATTTGGTGGACTGAACCCCATGACGCCGCGGACGACGGCGTTCACGAGACTGAACGGTGGAAAAGCGCCGGAGTCCAGGGTCGTGGCTATCAGCAGTCCTCCGAGCGCGAGTGCCAGTGCCAGTGCCAGTGCAAGCACGAGGAGTCCAACCGCCGCCTCACGAGCGCTGCCTTTCCGGGAGCAATTTGGAAGCAGCGATAACGTTTAAGCTTTTTTGTTCTTCTTTTATATATACATCACCTTTTAACGATATCAATTTGAGTGAAGGGAGGTCACTGGCGCTTTTTATGGATGGATAGGAGGAGCATCTCCGCCCGAGTCATGTTCCAAATGTGCGAAGAATTTGAGCGAAATTATCATGAATCATCCTACGGTTTATCTAGCATTCATGAGCCTACATCTGGCTTTCGGCCTCGTATGTCGGATCGGTATTTCTTGAATCGGGCCGGCAGTTGCCTGCTCGGCTGACTGTACTGTGACGATGGTGGGGACGAATTTCCCAATTCCTGCGGGGTTTTTTCTGAGACAACTGGACTACCGATCCTGTATACAGTCAGGCACGAGACCCGTCAAATTACCTCATCACCTTCGGACGTCTCTACATTTTCTCTTATTGACAAAAGATCCGTGGATAATCAGAAATTTTGTATCGTACGACCAAGCGAGATATACTTCACTTGTCTCGTTCCATCTCCTCTGACGACATTGTTCCGGCGACTGCGACCGCGGCCCAACTGTGAATTTATCCATTGAGTCACCGCCAATATGCAATAGCTGGTGACCACTCCAGTCGACAGCGTTTCCATCGCGCTGCCATGTCCTTCTTTAGCTTCGACTTCGCAAACACATATTTCGCCGATCAGCGGTGACCATGGACACACAAATCGAGCAAGCGATCGAGCTGGCCTTCGATCCACGCACCGACCAAAACCTCAAAGCTCAAGCCTATGAATTCCTGAACCGACTTCGCGAGGATGCCAATGGATGGCAGGTATGCCTGGCCGTCTTCGTCAAAGATCCTCCCAGCTCAGAGGTCGTCCGGGTGGTCTGTCTCGAGCTCGTCAACAATGCGGTCCAGACCCAGGGCATTGGACAGGCGGGCCTGAACCAAGTCCGACACCAACTGATGGATTATATCCGCCGACGATATGCACCCAATACGACACAATACGACCCGCCGGGTATCCAGAACAAAGTCACCCAGACCATTACTTATCTCTTCACCTCATTATATGCGTCCGATTGGCCGAACTTTTTTGATGAAATGCTCGCCCTCACCACCGCCAGTCCGGAGACTGGAGCGGCAAATCCTGCTGCTATTCTAATGTTTCTCCGACTTCTCAGCTCGATCCACGATGAAATCGCCGACTTGTTGATCCCCCGCAGTCGAGAAGAGCAGAAACGGAACAATGATTTGAAAGATTTGGTTAGGGCGCGCGATGCAAACAAGATTTCGGGAACGTGGCAGAACATCCTGACAAATTGGAGATCGACAGACTTGCTTTTGGTCGAGATGTGTCTGCGGACAATCGCCAAGTGGGTAAGCTGGATCGACATTAGCTTGGTCATCAACGAGCAGATTCAGGGCGCTCTGCTAGAAATCGCGGGCCAGCAAGGCTCGATTTCTGCAGACAGTAAAGAAGCCAAGGCTCGCGATGCTGCAATCGACACCTTTTCGGAGACGGTGGGGAAGAAGATGGCGGACAATGCTAAGATTCAATTGATCGGGTATCTCAACCTCGCCAACGTTGTCGGACAGCTAGTCGCCAGTCCAGCCTTGTCAGAATTACAAGGATCGGCAGAGTACGATACTGACCTGGCAGAGGCTGTCGCCAAACTTGTCAACAACGTCGTGTTTGATGTGGTCAAGGTTCTCGATTCGGACAACGTGGACGACTCAACCCGAACAGTTGCAGACCAGTATCTTCAAACATTCGTACCCTTCGTCCTGAGATTTTTCTCGGATGAGTACGACGAGATCTGCTCCGCCGTGATCCCCTCTCTGACGGATATGCTCACTATGTTCCGCAAGACGGTCAAAGCGAGAGGCAGCCTCCCTGAAAATTACGCGGTCATGTTGCAACCAATTCTCGACAGCATCATCATGAAGATGAAATACGATGAGACCGCGTCTTGGGGCGACGAAGATGAACAGGAAGACGAAGCGGAATTCTCAGAGCTTCGCAAACGATTGCATGTACTACAGCAGACTGTGGCTGCCGTTGACGAAAAGATCTATACCGACACTCTGAGTAATTTGGTAGGACACACTCTCAGCAGACTGAAATCTCCGAACGACAAACCAAATTGGCGGGATCTGGATCTTGCTCTGCTTGAAATGCATCACTTTGGCGAGCTGGCCATTAAAAACGGTGGCATCTATACCAAGAGCAAACCGTCCTCCGAAGCATCCGGAAGATTGGTGGAAATGATGACGACTCTCGTCGATTCTGACTTGGCTTCATATCCTCATCCCGCAGTGCAACTGCAATACATGGAAGTCTGCGTTCGATACGTGCAATTCTTCGAACATAATACTGCCGGCACGCCGAAAGTCTTGGAAAGCTTCGTCCGCCTTGTCCATAGCGATCATGATAAGGTCCGACTACGAGCATGGTATTTATTCCAACGCTTTATTCGACACCTCCGAACACAACTCAGCGAGTATGCCCAGACGGTGGTGCAAGCCATCGCAGATCTTTTGACCATCCGCGCCGAAGTCCCTGCCGATCGTGACGACGACGATGTCTCCTCGGAGGATAATGGCCGCTCGGCCGATGCCGTCTTCACAAGTCAGCTCTATCTCTTCGAAGCAATTGGTACGGTCGCCTCTGGTCGACAAGTTCCGACCGAAACCACTGCTGCCATTGCGCGATCTGTTATTGAACAGCTCTCTCTTGACCTTAATAATAACTTGGTGGCTGCAAAAGGCGGCGACGCCAGGGCTACCCTGCAGATACACCATGTCATCATGGCTTTGGGATCTCTTGCAGCCGGCTCCTCTGATTGGCAGCCCGGCGTGACCTCCCATGGCTCGCCACCTGCCGTTGAAGTCTCGCGAGAATTTGTGAACGCGAGCAATAGCATCCTTGTGGCCCTGGAGAATCTCAAAAACCAGTCGGATATCCGCGCGGCCGCTCGTCATGCGTTCTCCCGATTACTCGGCGTTCTCGGCTCACAGGTCCTACCACAGCTACCACGCTGGATCGATGGCCTCTTGTCGTCCGCATCGACCAATGATGAAATGGCCATGTTTCTGCGCACTCTCGGCCAAGTCGTCTACGGCTTCAAAGGTGAAATCTACAACATCCTCGACCAGCTCCTCTCACCGCTCTTCCAGCGTGTGTTTGCTGGCTTCTCTCAGCCTCTGACCGGAACCGATGACGAGATCCAAATGCGCGAGTTGAAACAACAATATCTCGGGTTTGTCCTTGTCATCCTCAACAACGACCTTGCCGCCGTCCTTGTCAGTCCCTCCAACCAAGCCACCTTCGACCCATTCATCACCTCCATCACCAAATTCTCCTGCGACCCCTCCGACCCCTCAAGTGCCCGCTCCGCCTTTTCCGTCCTCACCAAACTCACTACCATCTGGGCCGGCCCCGATGTCTCCACCGAAGGCATCACCCCGTCACCCTCGACCACCGATACTTCACCTACTGCCTCCGCCCAACCCCTCCCGGGTTTCTCCGACTTCATCCTTGCCCAATTCGCCCCCCTCACATGGACTCTCGTCTCCACACCCAACTTCAACCCCAATGATGCCCAGATGCGTAGCGTCCTCCAAGAAGCCGCCACGCTACAATGGACGATCCTGCGCAAAAACGGCGCTCCTTACCGCGATCGTCTTCAGCAGGAATTATCGGATTTGGGCGTCAGTCCGGACGGTGTGCAGGGTTACATCAGGAGCGTGTCGGGCGAGTTATTGGCTTTCAAGAAATTCTTCGCGGGATTCGTGCAGCAGGCGAGAGCACAGTGAGCGATTACTGTTTGCCGGTTAATCGACGGCGATTCTCTCCATGTTTCGTTTTTATCGGAAATGAGGCTGTGGTGCACGTAGATAGATTCAAGAGATAGCTAGATGTTCATTTGATGGCGGGTCTTTATGGAAAAGCGTATGCATTCATTCATTCATTTGTTGCCATTGGAGTCCCCTTCGTGGTTCGCGTTCCATCCCATCAAACCTGTCTTTGGTTTTTCAGCGACGTGATTCGATAGCGAGAAAAGTGTGAAACCGTCATATTGATCGAGCAGAGCAATGAAAAGCCTTGAAATAATACTGTGAGGAGAAACAAACAAAGATCAGAAAGCCCTCTGGCATAAAACGGAAAATAAAATTACATCTTCCAAGAAATCGTCATCAACATTATCATCGAATATCGTCACCGGAGTCAACATCAACGTCGTTAGCAATCATCAGCAATCAACAAATAGCACAAACAAACAACAGACAGCAGATAACAGACACGAAAATTCCACTTGCCCTCAAACCTCAATGACACTCAACCTCATCTCCCCGAACTCCACCTCTTGCTTGACTGTGAGGAAATTCCTCGTCCCGAGCGAAAGAACATGCAGAAACGCCTGCGCCGCGACAACAGCGGAGTTCTCCTCGGGTGGAAGCAAAGCATGGAAAGTCACGCTCTTCCCATCTCCAGTAGGATCTTCGGTGTAAGAAATCGAAGGCATCGTCTCGTCGGCTTGACCGCTTGCTTCCCCTGTGGTAGCAGCAGTAGCTGATGACTCGATCGCCGTTCTTACAAAATCTAGGAAATTAGCACTTTCGCCGTACAGCGCCGTACGTTGCCATTGGGAATCGCCTGCGGTCTGCGTGTCGACGCGGGCGGCGGGACCGAAGAGTTCATAGGATTCGTCTCCTCCTCCTGCGTAGCTGTCATCGCCGCCACCGCTGGTGAGGAGCGTATCTGGCATGGGCAGTTGAAATGCTTCGTCTCCGTCGTGCATGTCAATGGACGTGGGTTGATAGAGGGGATGAGCGCCGTGGGTCTGTAAGGGTGAGGCGGAGATGAGGTGGCTTCCGCGTCGGCTGAAGAGGCCACCGCCGCCTGGTTGTCTGCCGTGGGTGGAAGTTGATCGGGCCCGGGATCCGGCGCTCACGTTCCAGGGGAGCAGGCTGGAGAGGCGACGGTCCTCAAGGGGCGTGGGTGCGTCTCGACCGTATTCGATGGTGTCGTCTTCGTCTAGCACGGCGTTGATCTGATCGTTGAGGTTCATACCGCGACCGACTTCGTTGTCGAGTGGGTCGCTCCGGGCTCGTACACGACGTTGGTATGTACCATCCTCAGGATCTGCTTCTCTTGCACGCTTTGCTCTCGCGGTCAGGAGATCAATGCCGGTGAACGCTTCGATGATGCGAGCTCCCGAGAATATGTCGAGGGGACCACGACGACCCATGCCAAGGACGGAGCCGAGCACCCATTCTTCGGCGTTGGTTTTGGCTATGGCTGCAAGCTTGAGGAGGTCTTTGTGGCGAGCAGCATTGCGCATAGTCTCGAGATAGTCTCTGTTCCATTGATTCAAATCACTGTTGTGCAGCTCAGTGGTGCCATCGAGAGGTACATGCTTGATTGGTACATGTCGTTTGCGACGGATAGCAACTTGTGCTGTCTCAGTGGATGTCTCGTCTTGCATCTCAACGTCGTCTACGGTCGGTTGCGTTGGACCTGAAATCCCACCCTGTGTGCCTGCGACATGCTCATTGGCATCTGGGAGGAAGACCTGTGGACTCAATTAGTCTTGCGCTTGAGCATGTGCCATAAGAAACTTACATCATGGATAGGGGCGGCATCATCGTCAAAGATGACAGGAGGTGCACTGAAACGATCACTGTGCAAATGCGCAGTACTTCCATATCCCCTCGAACGACGATGCTCCTCAAGATGATCATCAAACCCAAGATCAAGCTCAAGATCCTCGTCATCGAGTAAGCGAACAGGCTGTTGACTTCTTGCAAAAGCCGAGGAATCGCGTCCAATGCCGAACAGATCTAGCCCCCCTCTCGCAGGCGTCATCGAGCTCGCAGAAGCAGGAATCAACAGTCCACCGATCGAATTCTGCGAGCTTTGCAGCTGCGTACTATCTCTTGCCGAGGAGATCAATTGTGTTCCGTCGTCATCTTTCTGGTCGATCTCGTTGAGAAATTCGAGATTGCTTAGGTCGGCAGGGGCGAGATCGAGATCGAGTAGAAACGCCGGGTCGTCACGAAGCACAAGATGATCTTTCTTTCCTCTATGTGCTCCTTCGGCTTCCAGACCTGCTGCGCGGACAACGTTGACGAGTGCGCGAAGACCGTTCTTTGCATTCTCGGCATCCGTGAGAACGTAACCGCATTGTTGGGAGTAAACTCGAGCGACGCCGTATCTGTGATCATCAAGTCAGTGCCCGTACAGATTGCTAGATACAGAAAAATCACAGTCTCCGGTCTTCAACGGCAATGCTTACAGAAGATTGCTTTGTAACCTTAACGCCATGGGCACGCCAGGCTCGATGATACTTTCGCACGCCTTGGTCACGTCGACATCGAGGATAGCGCGACGGGAGACTTTCTTCAAGGCGGATTTGGAGCCTAGAGTTGCCACAAGCCTGTAAACAATCGTCGTGAGTATTTTATTTTCGTATGCCCTCGATGCGTGGAGTGCTCTCATGATTTGAAGATCGATGCTGGCGTCGATGGATGAATGTATGAGGATGACGGGAGAATATCGGCTTACCAGATCGTTGCAACGCCGTATTTGCGCGATGTGAGGACTGTGATAAGTGTTAGCGAGACTGCCGGTGACTGACCACCCACTCAGTCAGGATCATCGTCCTGAAGAGAGAGTCTTGGACCGGTGGTGCTCATTGTCCTGATCACTTCTCACCTTCATGACTGTAGAACATCGTTCTGACTTTTCGACGGGTAACTTGTTATGAGGGAGCGTCAAGCAAGAAGGTTGTATTGACGAGAGACTCAGAGTCTTCCGAGTGGCATCAATAGGGAAACTCGGTTCCTTGTCGTTGAGGATTCTCTCGGTCCACGGATGGCATGTCTTGTCTCCTATGATTTCGTTTCCTAGTATGATCAACGAACGAAGAAAGGATGAATAGAGAGGAATATGGATAGAAGGAATAAACCGTGTCGCGTGAAGTCGCGAAATTGATGCCTAGAAATGAAAAGCTTTCGTGCGGATCACTTCGACATGATGAAGGCCTCCTGCTGGAAAATCTCGGGGGCGTGGGCGAAGTAAATGGGATCATAGCTCGGGATACTCGGGACATTCACTTTCTGGGGACTTTTTTTCGTTAACTCCAGAATGTCACAGTGTGATCATCAAGTGTGTGTCATGCGGTGAGAGCGGGCCTGTTTGAAGGCGCTGAAGTCCTTCGCGAGACACGCATTTGCATGCAATAGTCTCCTTGAAGAACAAATCCCCAACTTCTGCATCATCTGAAAATCATTCAATTCATAATCTCTACTTCAAGTCCGTCTTTCGAGACAGAAGTGCATGCCCCTCGTCTAACTCTTATTTCGCGCGGAAAAGGCCCGTCACTCGATGACAGGCAGCTCCACCGCCCTATACAGCAAAATCAGCGCAGAATGACTCTCTCCACCACCCGCCAGCGTCTCAATTTTCTCGCTTTCAACCTCCTGCACCTTATCATCGTTGAACCACCACCACTTGCCATCCTCGACTTTTCCTGGTGCCGCGGTCTTCTTCACATACGCTGTGTAGTGGCCAGAGTCTGCTGATGAGCCTTGATGTGTGACTACTCCGCGAAGTTCGTAAAGACCTGTCTGGTTGGCCGAATGATCGCGCGCAAGATCCGGGTGGACGAGTGATAGGAGCTCTTTCTTCAAGGCGAGGATTGAGGCCGCGCGCTCAGCGTCGATTTCGGCGTCGGTTTTGTAGACCTCGGTGCCGGCGTCAGTGGTGCCGGTCATGGCGACGTCTTCACTACCGCTGGGTTTCTTGACGTTGGCAGACGAAGAGGGTTCGCCGGCAGCTTTGGCTTCCCGTTCCTTCTCCTTCTCTTTCTTCTTTTGGAGAGGCTCGTCGCTGCGCACTGCGGCGGGGGCATCCCCTGCGGCTTCGGCATCCTGTCGCATGCGCTTCTGGCGCTTCTTGGCTCGCTCGACATCCTCCTCCTCTTTGCGGACTTCTCGGATCTTGTCTCGGATCGGGATGATCTTCTTTCGAAGCTCATCGGTGCAAAACTCAAGGACGTCAATCTCATGTTGGAAGGTGACTCTGCGCAGAATTTTGGCCTTCTTGCCGGTGTCTTTCCGCCAGAAGAAGCGAATGAGGTGGACGGGGGCGTATTTGGGCAACCGGGAGATGCGTGAGGTACGCGTGTAGTTGGCCATGGCGTTCAGTGTTGGGGAGTTCTTCTCGATCGTCTCGTTAAGCGCAATCGAGAGACCTTCCCGCAAGTGATTCGTCTCGCTGGTGATGTTGCACTTCAAGTCGTTGAAGTCCTCACTGTTAGTGGTGACTTCCTCCTCGGGTGCGTCATCGCATTTAGTTGTAACCTCAAACTTGCCGCCCATGTATTTGTCTATCCAGCTCTTGAAAGCCGGGCCCGACTCCTCAGAGTCTTTGAGCTTCAAGCTCGTGCCCAGCGTCTGAATCAACTGTGACCACACCTCTTCGGCGTCCTGCTGTGCGTATCCATGCCCACTCTTAGCCTTCTCTGCGAACTGAGGAAACTTTTGCCGAAGCGTCGTCAAGAAGAGAAGCGGTGGAAAACCTTGCTGAGTCTCGGCCATCTGCTTGTAGAGGTCCCCTAGCGCGGCGGTAAGGTCGTTGCCTCCCCCTAGTCCACCAATTCCATGCTGTGCAAGTTGCTGTGGTGAGAATAACGAACTGGCCGGACCCGCAGTAGCTGCGCCTGGCTTATAGCTCTTCAACTCTTCCAACAGCTCCGGTACAGCACGCAATGTCTGCAACGTGGCGTTGGCATAGCACGTGTTGCCCATATTTTGCAGACCCGCCGGAATCGCTCCATCTAACTGCGCCAGCTCCGCCTCCGTCATATCCTCCGCAAACTTGACTTTATCCTTGGGGACCTCGGTGACCACATTCGCAGAAGGATTTCCGATCAAGGTGATGACGGTGCCGGCCTTGAATCCTAACGATGCAAGCGGAGTGTCGTCCTTGATGATCTTCTTCGCCAGTACTTTTTGGTTCTCGGGCTCGACGTTTGTGAGGGAGTAGATTTGCATCTTCAAGATCTCTCCGGTTGCCGACGTGTCGACTTCCAGGTCGTAGACCTTGCCTTGGTGCTTGACTTTGATAGGCACTTCGGCCATGATTGCGTTGTGATGCAGATGTTGTTTGTATTTAATGAACGTTGAAGAAAAGTTTCACGAACAACGTTTGAGATAGGGAGAGTGAGTGTGTGCAAAAGAGAGAGAGGCTGCTTAGCTGGAAAGCTATGGAATGTATGCGACTCGTGTATTTCGTGGCGATCAACAGATCGATTCCTCCAGCTCATAGCCACCTGCAAAGATCCAGCCCACTTGCTCGCATGTGGCGGTGGATGACGCTGACTCCTTGCCTGAGGCCTGGATTTTGGCTGTCAAAATCACAACCCTACCGGACGACGTCGACGAGTGTGTGCAGAAGCATCAAGAGAGATACTTTCGTACTCCACATAGAGACATTCCCAGTGACAGATTGAAATCAATAGTAATACAATGCTTCTCATAAGCACTCTTTATGCATAATAATCTCATCCACGACGTCTCTAACCCCGTAAACAAGCCGGCAACAACGACGACTTCGACTTCGACGTTGCTGCTGCAACTGCCGAAGCAGGAATTCCATGCCTCCTCAACAAAGCCTTCAATGCCAATACTTCCGCCTTCAAGACCATGACTTCTCCTTCTAGGCTGGTAACACGTGCGCGCGTGTTGTGGCATTTGGGACATGTTTCTGCACTTGCGTCTTGGTGGTCGTGGTCGTGGTCGTCGTCTTCGAGGTCGTGGTTATCATGATTGAGATCAAAGCTCTGCCGGCGGTCCTCTTGCCCTCGTGGGTCTCTGTGTCGTTGAGGCCCGCGTTGGCGTTGTGGTGCTGTTTGTGCTTGATCAAGCTTCTTTCGTGGATGTTCCGCTGATTTTATTGCAAGTGACATGAGTGTACTGGCGGCACCGCTCTGGCGAAACCGTGGTGGAGGAGAATGCCTTGCCGTTTCCCCCTTTCTTTCTTGTGTGCCGTCTTCTACAGCGTGATCTTTTCGACGCGTCCGACGTGGTGAGCGCGATGACATCCGTGGAAAGTGTTTTCGGACATCTTCCGAAGTGGGGCCCATGTCGTTCTCGTCAAGAAGTGAAGTCGCGATCGTGGGAGAACGGAGCTTGTGCTCACTATTCTGCTCTAAGTCATCATTCGACATCGGTGGATCGGTAAATCTAAGTTGTGCATGGTCTCGGTATGTCGAAGCAGAATGAGGCATTGTCGTAGGCTCGCTATACCCTATGCCGGAATCAAAGTCTTCAGGAAACAAATTTGAGCTCTTCGAAATTCGCTTCTGGCGATGGCCTCGACGTCGAGGGGGATTTGGCCGGGACTCTTCGGCTTCAGATGTCAACCAGATGTCGTCAACTTCCTCATCACCGAAGGACGGGATTGATGCAGAATCTGTCGGCCATGTGTCCGGATCATTGACGTGAACTTGGCGCTGCTGTTTGGGAGAATCATGACTCGACTGTTCCTTTGGCACGCTGATTTTGTCTACTTTCGTCACGTGTGATGAAGTCGAGGGCTTCAGCTTTTGCTGTGCTACAGCATAGGAAGATAATGTGCCATTTCGCCTGGACGCAGATCCATGAGGGCCTGCAAGCTTCCGCAGATCGGCCAAGACTCTAGCGTTTGTATTGGGGGCTACGGCGATGGCGTTAGCGAAGCCACGCCCCTGTGTTCGAGGTGTAGCAGCTTTGAAAGCTACTTGACGTTTCTTTGGGTTGAGCGGTGAGCCGGGTAATCCTTCCTGGCGTACTGCAGGCTTCAGCTTAAGTCGGGTCGAGAGGTCTGCGGAAGGTACTCCCACAGAAATTACTGCCGTCTCGCTATCTGTAGAAGGGAACAGGGCGATATTTCGCTGCCGCGCGATATTGGATTGTTTTCCGGGCTCCGGTGGAGGGCTGTGGATAAAACTCTGGTTGGATATGCCAGGGCGATGTCGTTTGGGGCTATCTCCTTTTGATTTCAGATCGCCTCCTACTCGCGGCGGAGAGTGTGCCTTGATTGGCGAGAACAGGTCTTCAAGGTTGGGTCGCGTAAGTGATGGAAGGATAGGCACAGCAGACGTCGGAGGGCTATGGATACGCGTCGTGCCTGTGTCAACCTCTTCGGATATCTGCGCACTACCCTCAGGCGCACACTGATCGGACTCGAGGGTTACAGTATCTGAGGACTCGAAAGAGTCCTTGGAAGCGGAGCTGAAATGCTTTTCAATGTTGGAGTTGTTGAGTGACGCTGGTGACGTCCCCCTCGTCCATGCAACACTCAAGATTCTCTCATCATAAGAAGTGATGATCTTCTGGCTCAGTAAGAGGCCTATAGTGTTGTAGATCTGAACCGTTCCATCGATGTGCGACACGGCAATCAGTGGGTCTCCGGCCAACGAACGTGGATTCAGCAACCGCTCCTGGACAGAAGGAGGTGCGTGACCTGTACCTACTTGGTCAATTGTAGAGCCGATGACGTCTAGTGAAGTTATAGGCATCTTGGTATGCCAGGTTCGTATTGTGCTGCCGCCTTGTGCAACGTCGACAAGACGGCAACGCCCATCGACCCCGGCTGCCACTACGCGAGTCTTGAAGCCAGGAATGAACGCTACTCCGACGATAGGAACATCGCTCGCGATCTGCGCGCCTGGAACTGAGGCTCCTGTGACTGCCTTATACAGGCCAGTTGCTCTTCCTATCTCTCCTTTATTTCGCGATTCTCCCGAAGCTGACCCAGTGGCCGCTTTGGTGATCCTCGTTGCATCGTACGCTACAATAGTGCCATCGATAAAAGCTAAAACGAATATATTTGGACGCTCTGGATGGACTGCGATTGATGAAACCGCTGCATCTGATGCTTGTGGTTTGACGATGACTGCAGCGCTGTTGTGCTCCAGATTTCGCAAATGCACAACATTCGGGTTATCTGTCGCTGAGACCAACAAATGTCCTGTTGGAGAAATGGCCATTGCCGTTGGCGGACAAGGGTTGGTATGCACAGGGTCCAGAAGTCTCGTGCGATCAACGGAATAGTGCTGGATGCTGCCATCCAGATTGGTGGAATAGTAAAGCGAGTGGGCATCATTCGCGAAATCCAGGTGTCGGACGTTACCCTGAGGTAATCTCCTGATCAGCACATTCCACCAAAGAACGAAGTTTTGACGATGGAGGCTCGTGGCATCTCCGACGCACATCGTTGGCATTCAATCCCCAGCTATCTTCGCGATTCCTTCGGGGATCGTGCATCACAACTACATGCTGACTCGCCACAGCCATGATGCCGGAGCCGTTGTTGGCTTCTCTGGCCGCAACGATGCCACTTCGAGCGCTCGTGAAGACGACGTGGAGGCCATGGCGGTCCCAGGTATAAATGTGTTTGGGCGTTGTGATTAAGAGATGCGCGTGAGATGGCAGTTCGAAGCATCTTTCCGCGGGCGCAGGTTCTGACACAGACGCGACGACTTTTCCACCTCGTCCGACATCCTTGATATTTGTAGACGGCATCGCATGATCGCCTGAATGCTGGACGGAAGATATCTTTGTATTGCTCTAAGAAATGTCAAGATAATTCGGTTGCTAACGGACTCGTCAGGGACGTAAACATTGTGATGTCACATGGTGGGCTGCAGGTGCACTTTTCCTATCGCCGGGCGTGAATTGATAATAATCGATGATTGAAATTTGCTGATTGGTGGGGCAATGACGGGGTCTAGCGGGGTGCGACGGGCAGGGGTAATTCGCAGAGCCTCATCACAACCCTAATATGGGAATCACCTGCACCTGCACCTGGGCACCTGTGGACCCACTTCAACAGACATGGAACATAACCCCGACGAATGGTTTTCGAGACGTTTGATACCGTCTGTCGGTTATTATTGAGGAGTCGCGCCGTGGCACGTCCGTGGACTCAAAGACATGTTCCAACCGTTCGCTCGAGATTTGTTGACTGACGTTCAGCATCATCGCTGGTGTCATGTGTTCAGGTGAACGGAGGCGTGGTCAATCGAACATGTTCATGGGAGGGAATTGACATTGACCATAGGTTTCCACAGCCTCGACAGATCGTTAGAAGCGACGGGCACACACGCCTTTCGGCCGAATCATCGGTGTCACAAGGCGAATCTCATCAGTGATAATGCTTTGTCGTACCCTGTGGCTTATTACATGCACGTTGTCCTATCTGACGGTGGCTGTATGTGAAATAATGCCTACGACACGACCATCATGAGACAAAAGTTGACACGATGCCCGACATCGGCAGCCGACCAATGCCGGGCGGCTGTGTCAACCGAAGGAAAAGTGCGGAGAATAGCAGAGCCCATTCATGTGGATATCGGTTCGCTTGACTCGCCGTGGATTTGTGTGCTGTACGGAGGGCGGGATGAAGAAGAAAACCTACCGAGAGACCGTGGACGTGCTTTTCTTGTCCCGCTTCCAGGCGCAAACTGTTCGAGACATGTGTAGATTTTGTATGGCAACCTTGGAAATCCCAGGGTGCGTTCAGTAGTATGTCGTAGCAACGGCCGAAGCTTTCCCCCAACCTCCAGCTATGGCTAACTGCTACTCTCTGCCAATGCCTTTCTTCGGCTGGAAGGGAAACAATTCGTCGCCGTCTTCCTCTTTATCTTGACTTCCTCGTCAGTGTAGTGTGTGTCAAAACAACTCTCTCCCACTCCGAGATCTCGTCTTCCTTCGTCTTTGTGGGACTTGCATTCTGCTGTCCATCATAAACAATACGCAGACATCCATCATCATGTCCTCCATTGTCGCCCGAGGTGCGCTGCGAACAGCTTCGCGCGGCCTATCTCGCACCAGCAGAGCTCCCCTCTGCGCCAGCAGCAACACCACCTGCTCTTCTTCCACTTTTTCCCTCTCCTCCACCTTTTCCAAATCATCCTCTGCCTCAACACAATCACCACGATCCGCCGGTGTTCGACACTTCTCTGCCACCATGTCACCACACTCCAATGCCCCGCCTTCGGGCCCGCGCCCCGAGTACGACCAAGAGATCAAGGACATGGCCGACTACATTCACAACTACAAGATCGAATCAGAGCTCGCGGTATGTAGAAGGAATTTGCTGTGTCTTCGTAGAGAGGATTCTTGCGCACACCCATTGCTTCCTCACAAGGCTTACATCAAGGCTAACGGAATGTCTCCATCATACAGCTCGACACTGCTCGTTACGTCTTCCTCGACACACTTGGATGTGGTCTTGAGGCCCTCCAATTCGAATCCTGCACCAACTTGCTCGGACCTATCGTCCCCGGCACCGTCGTCCCCAATGGTACTCGCGTGCCCGGTACCCCTTACATCCTCGACCCCATCAATGGTGCATTCAACATTGGTGCTATGATCCGTTGGTTGGACTTCAACGACTGCTGGTTGGCTGCGGAGTGGGGTCACCCATCGGACAACTTGGGAGCCATCCTCGCCGTGACTGACTGGATCAACCGAACCAACAAGTCTGGCTCTGCTGCCAAGATTGCTGGCGGCAAGATCTTCACTGTTCACGATGTGCTCGAGGGTATGATCAAGGCTCACGAGATTCAGGGCTGCTTGGCGCTCGAGAACAGCTTCAACAAGGTCGGTCTGGACCACGTCGTCAACGTCAAGGTCGCTTCCACCGCTGTCGTCGCCAAGATGCTCGGTCTCAACGAGTCTCAGACCCGTGATGCCATCTCCCAGGCCTGGGTCGACGGCCAGAGCATGCGTACCTACCGTCACACTCCCAACACCATGTCCCGAAAGTCCTGGGCTGCCGGCGATGCGTGCGCCCGTGCCGTCGACATGGCGTTGAAGGTGCTCAAGGGTGAGGGTGGTATGGCCACTGTTCTGTCCACTCCTACCTGGGGTTTCTACGACGTCAACTTCGGTGGCAAGAAGTTCCAGTTCCAGCGTCCTTACGGCAGCTACGTCATGGAGAACGTCCTCTTCAAGGTCTCCTACCCTGCCGAGTTCCACTCGCAAACCGCCGTCGAGGCCGCGGAGCGGATCCACCACCAGCTCAAGGCCCAGGGCAAGTCCGCCGCCGACATCGAGTCCGTCGTTAACCGCACCCACGAGGCTTGCATCCGCATCATCGACAAGCAATTCAAGCCCATGGACAACTACGCCGACCGTGACCACTGCGTCCAATACATGGCCGCCGTCATGCTCGTCTTCGGCCGCCTCGAAGCCGGCGACTACCCAGACGCCAGCGAGGCCGCCACCAGCCCCTTGGTCGAGGACCTCCGCAAGCGCATCTCCTGCGTGGAGGAGCCGCAGTTCACCGCCGACTACCATGACCCGGCCAAGCGCACCATCACCAACGGCCTGACCGTCACCCTCAAGGACGGCACCGTCCTCGACGAGGTCCTCATCGAGGCCCCGCTCGGTCACCGTCTCCGCCGCGAAGAGGCTAAGCCCGTCATCCTTGAGAAGTACCGCCGCCACATCGCCCCTCACTTCAGCGCCGAGCACACCAAGAAGCTCGTCGACTTGGGTAACGACTCTGCGACTCTGTACAAGATGTCGGTCGATGAGTACGTTGACCTCTACGTCAAGGAGCGCATCTTGTAAGCGAACGATGATCGATTGAGAGATGTGTCGAGGATGGAGAGGTACATACGATCATATCGGTCATGATTGGCTTTCATGATATGATATGATGATCGGGAACGACTGTGGATAGAAGATTTCGTCCCCGAGATCTTTACAGATCTTATATATGTCTTTGTATGTAAAATGAATTGAAAGCAAAAATACTACAATCAAGCAATGGCCTCTGAGTATCAAGCAATTTGTGATGAATACTCATGCCATCGAGGTCATTACGGGCATGGAGAGAACCGTCAAGCCGTTTCTAATCCAAAAAGGGACACTAAATCGATAGGAGCATGCTGTGAGCAGAGAGCGCTCGAAAAAGGCCCTACGTTATAACAAGCAAGACACAGCCCACCGGCAGCGACATCATTTCCCAAGTACATCTCCTTGACAACTCGCCCATTGCCATCGTCATGCCCCCTAGATTGCGAGCATTGAGGAAGATCCGCCCTTGGCTCGGGCATACTCAAATATCCAAGCCTCGCAATTTGCTCCGTGAGATTCACCGCAGGATCGACGGGCAAGGCTTTGGCATCGCGGAGGATTTCATATGCTTTGGCTTGGCGCCATGAGGACCAGAGACATTCCCGGCTGGAGTGACATGCTTTGTCCTGCACATTCATTGCCAGGGCAAATTCGAGCGCATGACGGATGGAGTTGCGTTTTTCCTCGAGGCGTACTTCATCACGTTCCCGTACATGTCAGCATCTGAAGAGGCTGGATCTTGGGGTTTCTTCGCTTGAAATAGCAACTTACAAATGATCGCCCAGCCAATCCGATCAATCAACCCTGGGATATCTACAAGCACAGAATACGAGCCCGAATAATCATAGATCAACTGTTTCGTCACATCCGAAAAATTCTCGGCAAGCTCATAGATGTACGAGACAATCATAAGCAGCCCTAGATCTTTCACGTCGATACCAGGGCATTCACGCTGTAGCCACGCCCTCATCGCGAAACTCGTCGGCGCGGTGCAATCATAATTGTCCGTCAAGAGCGCGACCCGGTGCATCTGGCTCGGTGGGAGTTTCATCGGGAACATTCTTGCTGCGATGGTGGATGATGTCGCAGACGATCTGCATCGCGGCTGGATCATCATCGGGGAGGGCGATGGTCCTATCACTTCCTCCGCCGGACGATTGTCTTCCTTCTCGGAAATGCGGTCCGAGGAGGGATGCGAATGGCCTGGAAACGCTCTGGAGGACGTGCGATGAGGCGAGAACTTGGGTTTGGTCCTCGCCGACGAGGAACGTGATGTCGTTCTTGAATCCTTGTTCCATCTTTGTGCGCGTTGATGGAGAGACGATGATGGTTCGCAATCTCTGAGCGGCTATATCAGCTCTGTTCGGGAAATATTGTCGTCGTCGAGTGGTCGAGGAGAATCGGCATGATGACGAGCCGCCTGCGGACTTTTCATTGTGCACGCAGACGTCAGCTGTGATTTTCACGAGTTGTGGCACAGATGCATTCCACAGGCTTCCACTGGTCAAATAGTGGCGTGAACCTATCGATACCGTCCACGAATACAAGACTCTCAGGAGTACTTACCAGGTACTCCGGCCATTCACATGCGCCCACAAGCCGGGCCGCCAGCTGCCATGTGGCCGACCGCAAAGAGATCTCCAGAGCTCAGGTGCGGCCTCACCGGTCGTATCTAGGCAATGATACATCGCAGAGATAACCGCTCGAAGAGAAGGGCGTGTCAAATGCTGATTGGATATGATCATGTCGCATATGATTATGCTTGCAATTTCTGGCAATTTGCTCTAAGCATTTAAATTCAATTCACTTTCCCTCAACTGAAAAATCGACACATTTCGGAATCATCAATCAAGTATACCTCTTAACTCAACCAAACGCGCAGATCAGTCATTGGACCTCACGTTTATTCCAATAAATACCTAAAATGGCTAGGAAGAAGAATGATAACCAATACTATGTTGTTATTCGAGGAAGAGAAATAAACATCCCAACCATCTTCCCATCGTGGTGAGTCCAACCTCAAGTTATGTATTCGGAAGCTTCGACCCTCGTCCCGTTGCTGACAGGTCCTCGTCCAGGAGCCACGTCCAACCCTTAATAACCGGGTTCAAAAATAATATCCACAAAGCATTCGTGCGTGAAGAAGAAGCAATTTCATGGCTCAACGAGAAGGAATGTTACATATTCGAGTATCATCCCGATATGCAGAAACCCAACACAAAAACGCTGCCTGATTCGGCGGCTCCTTGCTACGGTGTCGCCCATGGTCAACCCGCTGGCATCTACCACACCTACGCGTAAGTCATTACAGTAGGTCCTCGACTGTGGTAATTTGCTCAATGGGAAACAGGGAGGTTAAAAACGAGGCCGATTACGTCCCCCATGCATGTCACCAGAAGTTTAACAGTCGTGAGAAAGCCGAAGAAGCTGGCAAGGTTTGGCGCGAGACTGCCGCCCGCGTGCATTACGACCCTCCGACAAGCAAACCTCGCTGTCGACAAGCAAGTACTGGCGGCCTCGCGAACCAAGACGCAGTGTCCGACCTGGCGGCCCTGATGAAAGAGAGCCATCTCAGTGGTGGTTTGGAAATAAAGAACGAGGTGGGACTTGAATCGGCTTAAATCTTAAGATATTTAAACAACCTGATAAAACTTGAATTATTTCATATGTTCTTCAATCAGGCTGAGCGAGGAGTTCGGTACTGTTGCGACTGTTGCCTGCATACCCATTTGGCTCGTCTCTTTGCCTTTGCCAGAGGAGCTGCTGCGATTAGGATTTGAGCCCGACGCAAGCGTGATCAAGTCGTCGTCGCAACACATCAACCTCGCCATTGCACCCAAGACGATGTGACTTTCTACCGGATGTCGCTTCGGCCTATGCTAATAAGTGATGATTACGCGATGGTCGGACGAAAGTGTTAAGAGAAGGTTGAAATCGAAAAGATTGACGACGATGATGATCGTGATGATGCAAGAAGTGGCTACGTCAATCGCACGGCCCCTCCAGTTTTGGGCGTCGTCGGCGACCCTGAGCTGTTTGTTGGCTCGCCCTCCCACGCTCCGATTGAACTTCGTCACTCCCGAATTATTCTCAGTCAGCTTCACCCTGATGATCCCAATTCTCCCAGCTGTCATCCCGAACACGCCCTCAATCGCTGATCACTACGGCGACACATCGCTTCTACACATTGAGACGATCCCCGTGAGCGATTGATCCACGACAGACAACTACTTTCAGTACCCAACACAACGCCGACGAGTACCCTCATTCCTCCTATCATCATTACTACACGAAGGCTTCAGTCCGACCACTGCCACCTCGGCATGCCCTTCTGCTTCTCCTGCGCGGCACTCCGACTAGTTTAGGACACTATTCTCAAAATGCCCAACACTCACCTTCCTGGTCATCTCGACAGTGCGCGACAAAAGCTGCGACCGAAACACCAACTGCTGGTGCTGAAATGCTACCCACGACTCCCTAAGAACTCAGCCGCCGATGTCGTTCCCAATGGCTCCGAACTTTCCTACCTCCTCTTCTACGCTTCCACGCGCCGCACCAAATTGCAGAAACTCGGCGCATTCCTCGAACAAAAGACTGCCGCCGATGTCTGGAGGTACCAGAGCGCGCGCGTGCTTGTTACCTTGCAGATCCTCAATGCGCTGTTGGAACACAAGGTCATCAGCAAGGCCAAAGGGTTCTCTCTGATCGCACCATCGGTAGGTTGAAACCGAAGCAGTGCGCTGTATTCTCTACATTGCTACTCTCGTCTGACAAGGCGTCGTAGGTTCTTCGCATCATCCGCGAGATCATCACCAGCACCAATGACATCAGCCTCATTGAAGCTTCAGTCGGCACCTGGGACGCCGTTTGCCAACACCAAGACCATGCTACTCTCGCTGCTGACGTTTCCTATCGTACCCTCTTCGAAGAAAATGTCGCGCTCTACGCATCCCTCGCCAAGAACAGTACCAAGAAACTTGGCAAATCGACACAACCTGTGGCACGTCATGACGCGACACGACTAAGGAAGGCTGGCGTAACAGCGATCAAATGCCTGTTCCAACCGGTTGAGCCAGGCACATGGTGGACCGCTCATCTTGATGCGACCTTGCCCGCTGTCATCAGCAACCTGCGCCACGATGAGGCGACATACCTCGAGCACATCCAAAGCTTGAGTGACAAAAGCGAGGATGATGATAAAGTCAAGTCGTTGACACGCAGAATGAGCGTCGCTGCTTCAAGGACCTTCTCTGGACTACAGGAGGCTGCGGAATCGGATCCAAGAGCGGCTGAAGGCACTGCGCAAGATGCGGATAATCTGGAAGAAGAGGAGGTGGGAGTCCTCGCGATCAGCTGCCTGCGCGCCATTTTCCAGACTCAGAATCGGGCACAAACACGCGGCGCGGCCATGGTATTCTTGAAATATGTCTCAGATGAACAGGAACGCCTTTCTCCGCGACCAGCGACGGAAGAGCTGGTAGGCCTGCCATTCACTGAATGGGCGACGACGATTTTCCGGATGATCACTTCTTGGACGCCCGTGCAAGAACGATTTATCCTTCTGATTACAGCCGTTGAAACACTGCGACAATCGCCTTTGCAAAACACCGATCTCCGAGCGAATCTCCTTTTCGCTGATCTCATCGATGCAGTACTTCGGTCACAGCTAAATCTTATTGGTTTGTCGGTCATGGATGTTCTCCTCGGTTTGCTAGACCAACTTGGTCGCCTCGCCGCAATCAGCACTTCCTCCACCGAGCATGCTCCGATCGCATCGTCGCTCCTTAAGCAGCGCCTACAGAGTTGCATCGCTGATCTTGCCACCCACGTCTACTATTCGGATCAAATCACCGATATGATCTCTACCATCATTGCACGAATCAAACCCGATGCGATCCCATCTGGCCAGACGAGTCCTCCTTCCGAGGGTAATGGCACAGTGGCCGACTCCTCTATGGCAAATCCCAAATCATCAACACAAGATTTCGGCTACGCTCCCGCGACAGTCCCAACCAACTCCAGCCGACCGACCACTCGCGAGCGCAATGGAGGCATTGGCACCCCGTCCGGATCTGGCAGCAGTTACGCCTTCTTCTCCACCTCCGAAACCCGTCAAATCGCCCTCTTCATCATCCACGACATTCTCTCCGTCGCCGCCCAACAGCAAGGCTCCACTTCTCTTTCCTCATCCTCCGCCACTATGCCTACCTCTCGCAGTCCCGTCCCCGTATCAGTCTGGTACGCCACCAATTGGCTCCTCGAAGACCCCGATCCGGCCGTCCCACGCGCCTACCGCGCCGCATTAGTCTCCTGGGCCGAATCCGAATCAGACGAAAAGTCCGCCAGCATCCTCGATCTCGATTCCCCCGACCCGATCGGCAAACTCCTTGAAAAATCCCGCCCCTCTGCCCTCACGTCCATCGCAACCGCACCCTCCCTCCGCGGAAGTCTTGGCCCCAGTATCCAAAGCAACCACCGCGCCCTCCTCCTCGCACCCCTCAACAACGGCACCTCCTCTCCCGGCGGCACCCCCGCCAACGCGACCACCTCCTCCGCCGTCGCCGACGCCCGCGGCCGCAGCGCAAGCAAAGTCTCTAGCAACGGCAGCAACCCTGATATCACCCTCGGTCTCTCGTCATCACTCCTCGGCGGCAGCGGCGTCGCCGCCGACCGCGCAAAACCTCGCGTTCGATATCAGGACCTCAAGGATATCTGTGAAGGGCGGAATCTGGGGTATTCCACCCCGTCATCGACCGCGGGCGCGAGTGTGAGTTTCGCCGCGGAGACGGAATTCGCTTCTGTCGGGAAGGAGGTGCAGAATGGTGCTGGTGGTGCGGCGGACAGTGTGGGGAAGATGTTACGACTTTTGGATTCTTTGGGCTTAGAAGAGACGGAATCGAGACCGCTTGGTGTTGCGCCTTGAAGAACTCATTTGTTTATTTTCGTTTGGTTTGGAGAGAATTCTTTTTTTTCCTATCGGAGGAGAGGTTAAGACATGGTTTAGAGGCATGGTTTGGCGGAAGAAGAGGGGACAGAAGAAAGATTGATAATGTATAGACCCCATATATACAGAAATTGGAAAAGCGGAAAATCAGAATGAGGTTGATTTGCCCTTCTCGAGCCGTCGCGCATATGAGTTAGAAATACGGAGAATGAGAACAGGATTCACAGGGTCTGGAACACTTTTCGTGGGATGAGAATTCTTGCGGGAACGCATGTTCAGTTTACATTCTTGCCCACATGCAATAGATCTCATAACTGTACATGATCCCCTGAGGGAGGATGCCTTCCTTAGTCGTACAAGAAGAGTCGAGAGATATCAAAAATCGTCTTCCTACCTCCCCGATCCCGTCAACTCACTACTCCCAAACTCTCACGCTTCCCATCCCTCCTCCCACTGCTCTCATCTGCCCGTTAATTTCCAACGGAGATCCTTCCCAGACCACGAACTCCCCAAGCGCCTCCCCTTCCTCTTCCTTTCCACCCAAGCCTAGAATCTCATAAATATTCCTCGATGCCAAATTAATCGCCTCCCCAGCCCCAATTTTCCCACCAGGGCTATTCGCCGCAATGATCCCCGCCTGGACAAACAGATCCCTTGCTTCCCAATCCTCATCAACACCCAATGCGACCTTCACCCCCGCGGCGTGCAAGACGTCAATGGCCGTACCGTTGGTCAAGGGCGCGCCGGAGAGACTGCGACGTTGGTCCCAGGTGGTGGAATATGCGAAGACTGGGGCGAGGATGACGGGGACATTCGCCAATGCTAGCTCAGGAGCGAGGAGGTGGGATTCGGCGCCGCCGAGGATCACGAGGCGGAGGGCTGTGTTGCTTTTGGCGTCGAACTCGGATTTCAGGCGCAGGAGAGAGGCAATGGCGTCGGCGGAGTGGACGTCGATTATCAGGGAGGCGTTGCCTGATGCGACGCTGGCAAGAGAGGAATCTTCGAGGGATTTCTCCAAGGAGTCATCGTTGCTCTCGGAAGATTTGGGGCGCGAGGCTTTGAGAAGTTTGGATTTGAGATCGTTAATGGCGCTGGAGAAGCTGGGCGTTCGTCCTTGCTTTGCACCTAGACCTAGGCTGTAGTGGACTGCGACGGCAGAGCTCCATACTGCGCCGGGTTGCAAGGCATGTTTGGCTGCGATGCGAATGCCAGCGCTGATACCCTTGTGGCCGCCGCCATTGAAGGCTGGTGCAGAGATGGCTCGGGTGACGCCGTGAGAAAGCGCGGCATCGAGGTTTTTGCCCTCGAACGCGAGACCATCAAGTGCGGCACTAAAGGAATCCTGATCGTTGGCGCCATCGGAAGTATCATCTTCAGCTTGGATTTCTTCGAGGCCGAGGAGCGAGCCAAACGCGGTCAGTGAGGGTGTGACGTGGCCGTTCCGAAGGTAAATGCGCCTGGCATTGGTAGCGGCAGTAATTTCGGAAGCACAAGTTCCAACACAGACAATCTTTCCTTGATGTATGACCATGTTGCCTGGAAATTCGTGTCCAGCAAGGCTCCCGAATCGGTCGGCGCCGAGGATCTTGGTCACTCCGGACACAATCAGATCTTGTACATCAACATGCTCGGTACGAACATCATTGTCCTCAAGGTGTTGGATTGATTTTGATATTGGTTTGCCAATTGTGACTGGTTCCTTAAATTGTGGAATGCCGTCAATGAATACCTGTAACGGTGTCGCCCCGAGTGATAACGGATCTGAGTCCCAGATCACAACATCGGCATCGAAGCCGGCCTTGACCTTGCCCATTCGATTACCGAGTCCGAGAATCTCTGCAGAGGCACTGGTGACTCCTGCTAAGGCGACATGATATTTAAGTCCATTCTTGTACGCTTTCGCCGCTTCCAGGAGCACATGCTGCGAGTTAATGACAGGATTGTCGGAGACGTAGACTGTTCCACATGTGAGCTACGAAGTCATCGACGGGAGCGCGAAGTACCTACCTGGAGTCACGCCAGCTTCATGTAGAATCTTCCCGGCTTGCTCCGAGGCGATGTATGCTTCAGCCTGTGACGTGTCAGACGCTTTCAGTCTAACAGATTCCAATTTACACTTACCTTATAATTCATATTGTCGGCGAACAGTGCCACGGCTGGCGTGCGACCTCCATGTGCTCTTTTCAGCACTTCGGGTATGAGATACGCTTGGTGTGCATGGTGGAACGCTCGGATGGAGAAGTTGAATTCGTTTGTGTGACCAATAAACGACTCGAAGTCAGTGACCTGAAGAGATGTTAAGAAATGAAGGCAGACAATCACATTGTACCACCTACCGTGTAGCAGTGCGTGTTGAGTAGTACTTGGCCGCGCAGGAGCGCTGCAAGGGATTCCCATTTCAGCTCCAAAGGTAAACGAGATGGCATATTGCGAGCTCCAATACGATCAGCAGTTTCACACCAGTCATCTTGGGCATTCTTGAGCTTCGTTGCTTGCTCAAAAGCATGTCTGAAATACCACGCCTCACCGAGCCTAGCCAAGGGCCCATGTCAATGATTTAAAGTCCATCAAGCAAAATTTTAGTTGATCACGAACCTTGAAAATGGTCCAAAGTCCCTTCCTTCTTTGCCATACACGCTTTTGGCGTTCTCACCGCATGCCATCTTCATATAACGCCAGGTATGATCGGGGTCTGCGAGCATATCTTCGATGCTCAACTCGGATCGACCACTGGCCTTTCCAACGTTGAGCTTGACAACGTACGCTTCGCCCCCCATGTTGTTTCCACTCCCGGGGAGGATGAGACTCGTTGTGACCCCTCCGGATTTGATGACTTTGATGTGCGGATCCAACGGGTTGAAGCCGTCAATGGATCGTACGAATGGCGTTGTGTCGCGAGAGAGCTCATTGGTATCGTCATTACCTGGAAGGATATCAGAATGTCGACGGGATTGAGAACTTGGCCTGACTCACCATGCAGGCCTGGCAAAGAGTCGACGCCCGCGTGGCTGTGCATGTCTACGATTCCTGCAGTCAACTGTCGACCATGAGCATCAACAATCTCGACACCATGAGGGAGGTCTTCATTCTTGATAGTCGATTCAACCTTGACAATCAGGCCATTTTGGAGAAGCACGTCTGATCGAATCCATTCGTAACCTTTGCCATCTCGGGCTTCTTCTGCCGTGACATCGGCTGAAGGTTCGCCAGTCCATACCGTGGCATTGCGTATCAAGATAGGTTTCTGACCGGGAACGTGCCGGGCACTAACATCACGGAACCCATGAGGATCTTGAGGTATATACCTCAATTTGGTGCAATGATCATGGTCGTTTTGTAGTGCTTGTTTTGTGATAGCTGTGTTCTCGGGTGGTGCGAGGACGCGATCCTCACGCCAAAATGTTTGGTATGCAACATATCCCAGGCATAACAACAGCACGACTCGGAGAGCTCTCCGACGTTGACGACGGCGGCAAGGAGGCTGCGCCACGTGATCAATGATGCTATACTTTGGGAGTTCTTCGGACTTATCCATGGCGAACGGGTGGACAAGAACTGTTGTAGAAGAGAGGAGAGAGAGCGTACACTGTCGGAAATGGAGCAGGCATCTACCAAGTGGACATCGCAACCCTAAGTACCGCGTAGACGGGTCCCATCTCCACCGATAACCAAACGCGGATCACTGGTCGCGTGCACCTCTGATGATAACCGACAAACACTCAACAGGCCGACCCGAGGAGCACCAGAAAACTTGGTCGTACCGATAACTATTGTTATAGAGTTCCAGCTATATTGGTCAGGCTTTGTTGCGCATTCAAGGTGATCGATAAGTACGTCTGTAAATGTGTTGAGTGCTGAGGTCGAGCTCAAAACCGCCGAGGTCTCACTAGCGTGGAATGTGCATGGCGGCGGCGGCGGGCAAGTTGAGAGTGACGACGACCGCTTCCACCGCTCGAGCCTCACCCAGGCACACAGGCAATACCTGTCATGAGTCCCTTCGGACGGCAATACAGCCATAATCGCCAACCAATCGCCAGAGGATATCGTCATTGATGCGCCATCAGAGTGGGGACAACAAAAGCGTTACGCCCGCGTTCGCGGTCCCTGCGGCATCTTGAGACTCGGACAAAGAACCTCGCTCACATTTGGGGCGACAACAATACAAGTTGAGGCCAATACCTCAGCGAATATGAGCACAAATCAGAGGGACGAGGTGCGAGCTCCCAAAGCGAAAAAGACGATACTTCCAGTACAAGCCGGGAGCAACGCTGGACCGACCACCTTCTTCCTTAAAACAGAAAAAGAGATGGAGCAGAGCGTTCAGCGGGGCCGGAAGCTTTCACGTAGCAGCGTTGCTGCGGAGAACAAACCGGAGAACAGACCGCCTGCAGTGGATATGTCGACTTCGATAGCAGAAACGACGTACGGGGTGCAAAGTCTTGAAGATACTATCAATTCTGGATTTTCGTCGAGTAGTGATTTGTCTAGAGCGTCAAGCCAGAGCAACGATGAGCACAGTCCTACTGCTGGTCGAGATGGAAAGACGCTTTTGTACAAGAAACGAAAAGCTGGAAATCGAGTTCATCCGACCATCAGGTCTGCTGGTCATCGCATTATTTCCTCCGAAAATTCACCTCATTCTCCCTCGATGACAGCATCTCCCATCTCGGCCAGGTCAACCGAATCTCCGTTGCGGACTCATTCCTTCCGGAGAGGTTCAAATTCGTCGTCGATCAACTTCAATCACCTCCTTACACCTGTGAAATCTAATCCAAAACCATTCTCGGCAGCACCAAGCACACCTCGATCAGCTTCAGTCAAATCCTTTCAGCTAAGCGATGAAGAGGCTTGCTTGGCAGACGAGATCGGCAGCCAAGCTATCTTCTCTTCTCATGGTGACGATGACGTCGATCTTGAACGAACACCGCAATTGGTCATGCCGAGCCTAGCAATGCCGGAACGACGAGCTTTCACACAACAAGGTCGATCGATGGGAAGGTTAAAAGTAATGGTCATTGGTCCTCGAAGAAGCGGAAAGACCAGCTTGATATCAAACATTCTAGCTACGTCAGAGCACGTTGTACATGTTGATTCGGCATTGTCAGCTTTCTCAGATCAAGCATCTACTCGAGCCTTCCTCGAAATCTCTGCATCCACCAAGCCTCTGCCTACATGGTGGGCCGACCTCGACTCCAAAAGCTCAGCGCGTCGAAGAATGAGTGTCGGTGACGTTCTAGACCGAAACATAATCTTCATCGATTCGCCCCCTGCCGAAGACGATGACCAGATCAGAAGAGTCTCAGAGTACATCGCTCAATCAACCCGGAGAGCAGTCCACATTGACGGCATGAGCGACGTTGAGATCATGGGAATGCTTGCAGGCGATGGTGGCGTGCAAATGGATGCCGTGATCTACATATTCGCGTCGACCGACACTACATCGCCCCCACTCCTCACCGACGCTCAACAAGAATGCCTTCGATTGATCGCCGAATGCACGAACCTCATACCCGTCATAGGACATGCAGACCAAATGACGAATGAAAGTTTGAGCGTCAGGAAGTGCCAGATAGAGGAAATATTAAAGTCGTCGAGGGTGGAGACTTACCGACTTGCGGATGGGACCATTGAACCACTCGCGGTCTCATCAGCTCGCGGCAGCGATGCCGACGTCATCGACGCCAGCCTTCTCATGTCCTCAAAATACATGCCTCCACTGGTATCCAGTGAATTACATTATTTAGTTGAACATCTCTTCGATCCCTCCAACATGGCACGATTACGACACCTGTCAGCCCAAAAGGCAGCAGCATATCGCAAGAACCATCCAGCACATCCTCAACCTCTCTTTCACCACACCCACCATCAACAATCTCACACAGGCCATCTCAGTCCAGTGATAAGTACAGGCAGCGTTCTCGATGAAGCAAGCAAAGTTCTCATCCCATATGGCACATCCAGTTACTACCGATCCACCTCTCCCACTATCTCTGATTTTTCCGCGCCATCGTCCAGCGCATGCGCCGTCGCCCGCTATAACGAATCTCCTAGGGATCCCAACCAGCCCATCCGCGAAATTGTCACGGCTCAATGGGCTGAGGATCTCACCCATCGCGGCCGCGATCCCACTATTGTCAAACCCATCTCACAAACGTTCCCCCAATACTTTTCCTCCGGACTGCCTTCAGATACGGAGTCCGACCCCAAAGCCCTCACGCTCCCGCAACACCAGCATTCGTCCACATCTCAGCCTCAGCGACCTTCCCGCGGCCGACTCGGTGGTGCTCTCTGCGTCATCGACCCCCGTGATCCTCTTGGCGTTCTCGCCTTCGGTCAGCGGAGCTATTTCGCGCTGCGCGTGGCAGGAGGCTGTGGGTTGCTGGGTGCACTGTGTTATTGCGTTGTGCGGTTCTGGACACTCGGGTGGGAGTTGAGCGCTATCGGCGGAGGACAGGTGCATGCCATGGCTGTACCTGCGCCTACCAGGACGTGGGAGGGCGCCCTTAAGGGAGTATTCCCCGGCTGGGCCAGATGAAAGGAAGAAGTTACCCGTGACGCAAAGATTCCGTTTCACATTTTCAAATTTTCGCGTCAACATTCGGATATTTTCCATGGCGCCGATTCATTTAAGCATGTTTAAGGGCGCAACCATCAACATCACTACTCGACCAAGTTCTCCCTCGCCGTTGGGCCTCATCTGAGCTTCTTTTTGATTGGCGACAGGGTTCTGTCCCTCTTTCTCTCTTTGTTTGCGAAGGGTCTGTGATATCCACTCTTGCGCGTTTGCTTGCTTTCCACATTTCAATAATTCCCTCCTTCATCACATCCGGGCGTGAGCCGCACATGTGCCCTGCCAGCTGTGAGGAGCGGTGCGTCATAGCCTCAGCTCAAACAATTTACTACTCATGAAAGAAAGGTATCGAAACAATAGTCGTTGCCGACCCATTGTAAGTACATCCATTCTGTCGAAACCTTACGCATAAACTCCAAAATTGCCAAGAATCCCCGTCACGAGTAGCACACATTTGCTAGTGGCGCACGAGAGTGTCGAAGTTCTCTACATTTCACTCGATAAAACTTGGGGCGGCACATATTCTTGTATGTAAATGCAGGCATCCTTGATACGAGATCGACGCGTGCGCACTGTGCAAAGTCCAAATGTTGGCCCTTTCTGTTCGCATCTCTCTTTATTGGACTTCATTCATTCATTACAATGATTTCGTATCTGAAAGTCCTACTTCAAATCATGCTCGGCCTGCGAAGCAACGCCTTCGCCCTTGTCGTAGTCATTACACAATCGTTCGACACCATCGATCAGATCAATTCGGGAGTTCACAGCGCCAGTGACACCATTTGCACTCATGCACTCTCTGACGCACATCACCAAGACATCTGGTTGCCTCCCGCCATTTAAGCACGCACCACACGCCGCAAGAAGCTCATCCCGTAGCCCGGTCCACTTATCTCATCCTCTGCGAAGGCACCGGCGACGTGATCACAGTACAAGAAGCCTTTTCTGTTTCCGTAACCCTGTGTCAACTTCATTATTCTTCAGTGCCAGTGGAAATACAGGGGCTAGCGACAAATCCCCATGTATTGAACAGAACGGCTATTTCCGGGTTATTAACGCCCACTCTGGCACGTGTCTCGGTCATGATGACGCAGGTCGTTTTCGAGCTACGGCGAGAGTTTGCAGGCTTGGGTGATGTTCACGCCTAGAAGACATCCTCGTGGCGGATATGAGCTGCTCTTGCCGTGTTGGGCTGATGGGCTTTGGTTTGTCGATGTGAATATAAACAGGGTTATGAGGGAGAAGAGCGCATGGACGGTCTGGGCATTTAAGGTAGTGGACAGATGATTATGGCCAAGGAATCATGACTATAGAGTCGCCATTAGAATTCTGTGAATTCGATCTTAATCCTGCCTGGCTGGCTACTGTTCAATCTACTTGAAGCCCTGCAAGTATGTGCCAGGATTGTAAGCACGGGATCTTGACAGCCTAGGTCTACATGTAAGCAAGTCTCAAGTCAGACATCTGAGTATTCCTCGAGCGGAGAGCGAGCCATTGATTACCCTTATCATAGTCTCCGTTTGGATCTCGCCTCACTCCTTATGTGTGACTGTATTATGACAGCAAGAGCGAGGCGGTCTGAAGTCTATCAACATCGACATGAGTTCGGGAGGCTGCTCAGCTGCAAAGTGGCAGTGTGTGGTGTGAGCTACAATTGGTCTCTAGAGTCCATGTAGACGTGTTAGTTGCTTCGATCCCTACTTCGGCACGTTGTGAGAGTGACGTGTTCGCATATGCAAATGACTAGTTTGAGAATGTTGTCGGATTGCCGTGATCAACGGACGACCTGATCTGCGCCAAAGGACTATAGGTCAGCAATTGTTAAATCCCCATACTGGCCGGCAGATTGCCCTGTTGCATACTGTTAACTTAGGTAGGTAGGTAGGTAGGTATACCACATCCAGAGTGTAACCTCATCACGTACTAAAACTACAATATAGGGCTCTTTCTATACATGAAAAGTAATAATTCCGGTCGGTATCCCGGTCTGGTTAGACCTATCCCGCGCTTACTGTGGCTGAGCAGCTGGTCACCTGAAGCAGTAGTAGCACATGCGTCTATATTCGCACCAAAATCTTAGCCTACCCAATTTTTTGGGCGCAGACGATTGTATCATCATCTCCATACTACACTTACGTTGGAAAGAGAGATCATCCATGTCAATGTGTTGGTTCAATGCTTCTAGTACCCATGCAAAAACGTGCACAGCCGCGATGAACCAGTGCCCTAAGAACAGCCTTCGGAACGTGAAGTACTCCCCAAGCTGAGAGAACATAGGCCTCAGCTAGTATCCGGGAATTTTTATTTAAATGGTTCGCCCGTGGCATCATGAAAATCGGACAAGAATCGAAACCGCATACAGCACTTTGAAATTGCAAACCGATACCATGGCGCTTACCCATCTTTTCTCGCGTTCGGTTTTGGGTATCCCTTTAAGCCTGATGATCACTCTCTTCGCCATACTCACTGTCGCCATCTACCGGTATCTCATCAGCTTGAGAATACCTCACATCAACAGGCATCGGAATGATTGGTTTGGAATCAAGGCCAAGGCCACTTTCGTGGCTCGTTGTTCGGAGCTTCTCGTGGAGGGCAGGAAAAGGTTTGGCGAGTCTCCGTTCATGTTGACTGCCATATTTGGCGAGCGTCTGGTCCTTCCAGAGGAGTGGCTAGGCTGGGTTGCAAGCCATCCCGATCTTGATCATCAGGCACACGTTGCAGAAGTCAGTTATAGCGTGCGAAGATGACCCACTTGACAGAATGCTAAGCCAAATACTCCGTCAGGAATTCTTCGGTTATCTGCCTGGCTTCGAGGCAATCGCGGCCATCAACGACCCCCACGCATTTGTTATCAGTTTAATCAAGTCAAGGATGTCTTCAATGACGCCCAGCATGCTGAAATCATTTCGCGAACAAGCTGACAATGTCCTTGCGGAAGAGTTTGGCGATGATGAATGTAGGTGCAGTGGGCGTTCATACCTGGGAGAATCGATACTGATCATGAAACAGCTTTTCATCCTATCAACTGGACGAGTGCGTGCATTAAGCTTGTTTCTCACATGTCTGCTTCCATCTTCGTCGGCCCTGAGCTTGCTAGCAATGCGAAGTGGCAAGAGATCACCCTCACCTACACGCGCAATATGTTCAACGCATGCGTTGTGCTTCGTTCTTGGCCGACACCTTTGCGACGCTTCGCTGTCTGGTTTATCCCAGAAGGCAAAGTCTGTCGTGATCAAATAGCGGAGGCTCGCGCGCTCGTCGCAAATTACCTCCGGGGCAATCGTGAAAAGCTGAAAGGCACTGCATTCGAATGGATGGATCCTCGTGCCGACCCGACAACGACACAGCTAGCACTCGCAATGGCCTCGATCCATACCACATCGCAGCTGCTAAATCAGGCTTTACTCGACATCGCATTCGCTGCGCAAGACCAAAATCACATAGTATCGCAGCTGCGAGAAGAACTACAAGGATGCCTTGAGAGCGCTCACGGTGAAATTGGGCCTGCAACACTTCCCAAACTCGGGCTCCTGGAGGCCTGTATCAAGGAGACACAGCGGCTCAAGCCGCAGACAGCGGTGAACCTCGAGCGCATGGCATTGCGATCCGTTGTCCTTCCTAATGGCATGCGCATAGCCGCTGGCTCAATGGTGTGTGTCAACGCGACGAAGATGTGGCGTCAGGATATCTGGGGCGACGACAGCGAGTCTTGGAATCCTTCGCGCTGGGCTGCCCGCGACAGCGAAAGCCTCGCAACAGGAACGAAGACGAACACGCCTCTGTTGCCGGCTGGAGATAAGCTGGTCAACAGCAGCGCGCGACATTTCGCGTTTGGCAAAGGTCGGGCCATATGTCCAGGACGCTTTATGGTCAACGCGGAACTGAAAATTGCTCTGGGGGCAATCCTAGACGGCTGGGATTGCCGACTAAGTGAGAGCGACTTTGCGACGGCGAAAGCAACCGGACGCAACCGGGTTGACTGGGTACCGTATGGATTTGAGACCTTAGTGAACGAAAACGTTGTCGTCGAAGTCCGAAGGCGTAAGTAGGAAGGATTCTGTTAAGGCTCTGTTCTGCGGCAACAGTTAGATCGTTAGATTAGCAACATCTAGCGACTTTAACTAATACTACTACAGGAGGTCGAATTTGAAGACCTTTAGTAAATTAGATATATATAAAATACGGCCGTACAGGGATTTCTAAATACGCTAGAGACCTTTAGAGAATTTAAAAATAGGACCTATAGTACTTAGATAATTCTTGTTTAAATATACCGTAAAAATTATAGGTTTTAATATTTATATATAGCGTATCTATATTTAAATCTTACGTTGATTAAAACTAAAATATACCCGTAATAGTAAGCCTCCAAGTAAGACTTACTATAAGGCTTATAGTAAGCCTCTAAGTAAGCCTCTAAGTAAGACTTACTAATAAGCTTACTAAAGAAACATTTTATATATATATGCCTTGAATATAGATAGACAGAATAACCTTACGTTATTCTATTTTTAACTTACATTCTACACTTACTAATTAGAATCTCGACCTTACTCCGTATTCGTATTATTGTACCGTTCTCTAAAACTCTCTTCTAGTAGTACAAACCCCTAATCTAGATATGGAATCTTAATAATAGGGTAGAGAATGGGGGTTTTAGAGGATGCACGTATAGGACAAGGAAGTAGCTCGGTCTACAAGAAGTGATCTTCGATACCTCTATAAAAAGCGCATTGTTGAAATTTGCTTACCGAATCGAATTGTTAATTAGCTTATGCGCTTACAACAAGCGAAGATCCTCAGCGCCACCGGGGATATCGTGTGCGGTTATGATATCCCCTAAGCTCTCGAAGATCGAAGAAATTGTGTTCTCATCAACGCCTTTGAGAGAGTACTCCGTCCCATCCTGAAGGACAAGGACATCTGGTACCTGACACTCTCCAATGTCCTCTTGGGCGCTTCCTCCGATCTCTCCCCTCTTCTTGTTGTTGAAACCGTAACCAGCCCCAGTGAAGGGACCTTCGTAAAAGCATCGCCACGAGAAACCCTTGGACCTAAGAGTCTTGGTACGCCGAGAACACGACCCGCCCTGATAGCCACGGAGTTGGAGGTCCCATTCTGCCGGAAGGTAGTCAAATTTGACTGAGTTATATTGAAGCCTGGGATGACCGCAACATTTCTGCACGACACCTGTAAGCACAAGGTTTGATACACGTTTTCAAGATGTCTTGAAAGCAAGGAGAAGTCCCACAAACGTGAAATCAGGCCCGAGGAATCTCTGGTACTTACGTCTTGGGCATGATTGCGACATGTTGCGTATGTGCCTTCGCAAACGAATGGTCCGTAAAGATTGATATCGATTGCGTTGACAGACGCGATAATGCCAAGGGCGGCAAGGGCTGTTGTCAACTGCATGATTTTGGACAAGATGATTTCGAGTAGAAGTCGAGAATTGGAGAGGTATCAATGATGTTGTTGTATTTGATGTTAATAGTCGAGAGATGTGAGCACGATACAGGCAGTTTGCCCATCTTTAAGTATCATCGAGAGAGGTCGACCGGTATCAAGGCATAAAGTAGCCTAAGCCTGGTTTTTGAGACTTCGATGATATCTTTTCCGTGTCGCACGGAGCATATAACACCGGTGAACTGAAAAGGGAAACTGCTGAAACTTGGCAAATTGCCGCAAGCCAAAGGGCTAAGTAGCACTGCCCTCCCCTCGCATATGACACTGGTGAACTGAAAAGGGAGAATGCTAAAACTCCAAGTGCTTGGCAAACTCCCATGAAAGGACCAAGTAGCACCGCCCTTGCATATAAGCCTCTGCGCTGACAACCTACTAGGCAGGTTGGCCGAGCGTTTTCTCTATCTAGCATAGTATGCCTTCGCCACTTTCCAATTACAGTACCTACCTAGGTATATACATAGTTGTTGACCCAAAGAAGATGTCGTAAGCGCGGTCGGCTGAAAGTACTGTGTTGACTACCAACTTAGGTGCAGAGCGCTCTATCCCTTCTCCAATCTCAATGCTCATACGAATTCACCCAACTTAAGCTGAGACATACTCCTTGCCTTGCTGCCCGCCCAGTCCGAAGTTTTCCTTTCCACTAGGACACACTTCCAAAATGAACACCCAATTTGTGTGGATCGACGTAGAGGTGTCCGATGCTGCAAGTGGATGTCTCGGCAATGTTGCTCTCTCTCGGGTGCGTGCCCAAGCTGGTCGCGAGACTCGCCGGCGTCAGAGATTACAATTCCACCAATCACGTAGGTGCCTACCGTGTCATCCAGTGATTGTTGGCTGAATTCGAAGGTTAGGGTTAGGGTTAGGGTTAGGGTTAGGGTTAGGGTTAGGGTTAGGGTTAGGGTTAGGGTTAGGGTTAGGGTTAGGGTTAGGGTTAGGGTTA